>NW_022196891.1:2385871-2401932 GCF_008632895.1 Mastomys coucha
AAGGAGAAGGAGAAGGAGAAGGAGAAGGAGAAGGAGAAGGAGAAGGAGAAGGAGAAGGAGAAGAATAGTGTTAGGCAGAGTGATAAATCCAGATTACTATGGGTAAATTGGATTGCCTTTCCACTATGGAGGTAAGCAGGATTATGTGTGGAGTGCAGGAGATCCTTTAGGGTTCCTCTTATTACCATGTTCTGAGATTAAAGTCAATGGGAGACTACAACAGCCTAATGCAAGCAGGATGACAAAGATCACAGACCCATCAGGAATAAAGGTATGGGCCACTCCTCCAGAAAAAGAGCCAAGACCTGCTGAAGTGCTTGCAGAAAGTGAATGGATAGTAGAGGAAGATAGTTATAAATACTGTCTAAGGCCATGTGATTAGTTGGAGAAACTAGGATTATAAATTACATGAATGCTTCTTTTTTATTTTGTTAATACATTTGTACAGATATTCATGCTTTCTTTCAATTTCTTTACCATAAATTCAGAGACTATCAATGGTTATCATATTTAAGTTTGAGATACTAAAAGGATGTTTCCCAAGGGACATTGGTGTATTCTAAATTTACAATGTGTTTGCCAGTTGTACAAGGAATAGTTATATCAGGTTAGGCATATTTAGGACCTGGTTATTGCTTTCATTTGGACATGAGATGTGGCTTGTGTCAAGTTGACAAGGGATGGATTGTGATGGCTGTTTCCAGTTGTCGAGCTGACTATGTCTGGGATGAACCACAATCGATAAATGGAGGGTTTACCTGTGACCTTGATCTTGAGTCAGGAAGACACGAACTTTTGATCCAGATCTTGTGACTGGAAGACACACACCTTTAATCCAGATCTTGAGGCTTACCTTTAATCTGAGCCATATCTTCTGTTGGAGGCTTGCATAAGGACAATGGAAGAAAGATAATTGTTCTTTGCCTGCGCATCTGCGCATCTGCTTCTTCAGGATTTCAGCTTATACATGAGACCAGCTGAACCATCCAGCCTCACAGGACTGAATAACTACTAGATTCTTTGATTTCCTACTCACAGCTGGCCATTGTCAGGTTAGATGGACTGTGGCCTGTAAGTCACTCCATTAAATTACACACACACACACACACACATGCACACACACACACATATTCTGGGTTGGCATATTTTAGTTAACAAGAGCAGTTTGTCACAAGTGGAACTACAGAAGTCAAGAAAAAAAAAGTTTTGTGCATTTAAAGTCTTTCCAGAAACTATGGGCTTGATAGATTAGATGTTTGTTTTGGTTTTGGTAGGTGGTGCTGTCTACATACTGAGTTTTATGGCCTGAGATATACTTCCATCATAGAGTCAGTTGTGCTGAGGTCTGGGGGCCTGTTAAAACAGGCACATCAGGGGCATATCAGGATTAATCTTAAGGGCCAGATCTAGGACTCAGAACCCTTTCTTTTGACCAGTAGTCACAGGCTTGACTTTTAGTTCCTAATTATGAAGGAAGGGTCCTGTTAATTCCACTGGGCAAGAATAAGACCACTACCACAGTTTCTGAAGCAAGTTTTATTAAATACTGGCCAGGATGATGGATACTGGCCAAGTCTGTGCCTGGGACTCCCAGAATATGGCACCAAATTACATTAGCCAGGGTCTTATTAAGGCAAAACCCACAAGGCAAGTTCTTCCTGCCTTCATCCAATCAGAGGGAAGCATATATTCTGATGTACTTCCTGCCTATGGGTGAATCAAGCACATCCCATGAAGCTGGGGCAACCAAGCTTGTTTACAAGGGAAAACACATTGCATGAACAACAGCTCCCAGAGTCCCAGGAAGTTACCTGCTTCTGGGCAAGTGGGGTTATAGGTTAGAAGCATTTTTTGTTTTATAGATATCTTATGCACAATGAATTCAACTTAAAACATAACTTCAGCTCTCACAGGGTCCCTCTGCAGTGCCCTCCAGGCCTGTTAATATCTAACTAGATACTAAACAACTGGGCTTTTTAATCTGTTCCCAGGGTGGCCAAGTTGAATCAGTCTCCTTATGTAAACATGCTGGTAGGAATGAAGATATTCTAAAGAGACATTTATGCCACTCCCTTTGGTTATCAGGCTGTTGCACAATGGTCCCCAGGAAATTAAAATAATTTCTTCTTGAGATCTCATGTTGAGAGGACAAAAAAGAAGTACTGAAGCCTCTGTCAGCCAGAAGAGAGCCAGTCTCCTGAGAAGGCATTCCATACAATTCTGACTTCCCACATAGTTCTGACAACTTGTAAGAGAGACTATAGCCTAGACAGTAATAAAGGGCAAGACCGCATACAGCCAGCACTGTTAAGTATACATCGTGCCCTCTATTTAAACCTAAACCTTATGAGAAGCCCTCAGAGATGAACTTGAGAAGGGAGAGGTAAAAAGTATCAAACGTGAGCCTTTTCTATCAAATCCTATAAAACTAGCAGTTAGAACAAGAGCTTAAAATCTTTTTATCTTCCCCACATTGTAAAACTTGTGTGTTTTTTATCCTCCACCTAGTAAAACCTTTGTTTGAAAAACAAAAAAACCAAAAAACCAAAAAACAAACAAACAAAAAACAAAAAACAAAAAAACAGGAGCTGGTTCTTTGAGAAAATCAACAAGATAGATAAACCCTTAGCCAGACTAACCAGAGGGCACAGAGACAGTACCCAAATTAATAAAATCAGAAATGAAAAGGGAGACATAACAATGAAATGTATCTTAAAATAATTATTCTGTCTGTTGAATATTAACAGTTGAAAATATTAAAATCATGTTCTACAAATATCATGAAAATATTATTGATAATTTTTCTCACTGTGCTTGAAATTAGCATTTTCTTAATGTTTAACTTCAAAGAGTTTTTGCTAATTTGAAAATTTTAAAATATACTTGCTGATAAAATAATTTCCCTCCTAGAAACACTGACAATCTTCTGTAAGTAAACTGATGTTAGACAATGTACACAGATATATAATGCATTTTAAATACACTTTTTCTCTATGTCAGGTGGCATCATATAAGAGCTTTTGAATATATTTCTTAATGATTCATTTTTAGTATTTTATGCTCTTTTACTATGCTTAATTCCCAAAGAATATTTTGCATGTTTTGAAACAATTTAGTATTCAACATTTAGATATAGGATACAGTTATAGATATAGATACAGTTATTGATAATTCTAAATGTTCATTAATGATATTTTTAGGGTATGAAAGGATATAAATGTAGAAGTTCAACAAATTCTTTATGTATTATTTGATTCTCAAAATATTCAATATTACTAATATGTTTGATATATAAAATGCATTTAAATAATAAAAAAATTAAGGAAAAAAAGAATAAATTGTCCCACATAATGAGGTTCCTAGAGCGCCGATTTTCTCCGTGCACACTGGGAGGTTGAGTGGGCTGGGTTCCAGTGGCATCAAAGGTAACCACAGTGGCACATGGGGGCAGACACACCAGCCAGCAGGAAGGCAAGTGACACCTGTGCTGCCACCAGAGGTGCTGCCCTCTCTGGGAGAGTGGGAGAGTGGGAGGCCACTTCCCACTCAGTTGATCCTGCCTGGGAAGACTCTCACAGACCTACCCACCGTCTAATGACAATCCATGCTAACCATCACAGCACCCATGATCGTACTGAAGTAGGCGAGGACCATCTATGAGTGTCCTTAACCGCAGGCCCACGGACTCTGAGCAGAGGCAACCCCACGCTGACATACATGATGGCAGTGGCCTCACCAATCTCACTATTCAGTGTGTGCATGAATGGCAGACAGCTCCTGACTCTCCCCGGGGGCTATGGATGAGCTTGCTCCTCGACCTGATGCCGGCTCCTATGTCTGTCCAGGTCTTCAGCTCAACTCAACCCAAAAGCCTGGATCAACCCTGTGAACGTGAAGCCCCTACAGCCTGGCTGTGGTCTGCAGCATCTCTCCAGCTGCATTGGTAAGATTATCTGACCAGTGCGGTGACTTTCCTTGCATCTGTGTCTGCTCTGCCTCCAGCAAGGCCTCTGTCAATTGCTGGAACCTCTTTAATCCTTCTTTAGCCATTCTGCAACCAACATGTATACATACAGATATAAATGTAATTGCTGTGTGATGTCTTCTATATGACCTGAGAGTTCATATTACTAATTAAAATTGGATAAAGGAGCCTATATTTGCTGACGACCAAGGGATATCTGAACTATTTACAAGTTGCAGCTGCCACTGTGGAAAGATGCAACCACATCAGTGTCTGACATAGCTCGCTCATCACATTGCTCATCACACTGCTCCTGGGTTTGCCTCCTTCATCTGGTTGCCTGGTGCCTCAGCTGGAAGGTCTTAGACCCAAGAGAATCAGGCTATTCCCCAGAGCCAGGAAAACTCCTTTCCATCTGGATGCCTTCATCTCCCTTTCTGCAGCTGCCCAGGAGCCTGATTTCATTTGCTGCAGGTTTGGTTTTGTTTCATCAAAAACCGGAAGATTTGGAACAGGGAAAAGTGTGCAAAAGCAGAGATGCTAGCTTTCTGGTAAGCACTCAGTAAACCTTCCTTCCATGACACCTCATGCGTGAATGAGGTGAGGCACCTTCCTCCCTGCTGTGTGTGTGTGTGTGTGTGTGTGTGTGTGTGTGTTTTCACACATATGTAAAGGTCAGAGGTCAATGTTGAAATAAAAAAATAACAAAATAATTTATTATTGTTGTGTTGTGTGCACCCGTGTGTGTGTGTGTTCACACTTATGTAAAGGTCAAAGGTTAATGTTAAAAAACAACAAAGAAAATAGTTTATTATTGTTGCGTGTGTGTGTGTGTGTGTGTGTGTGTGTGTGTGTGTGTGTGTGTGTGTAGGATGTACATGTGTGAGAATAGGCATATTTGTGCCACAATGCACACGTGGAGGCCAGAGATAACAACGTTCCACCCACAGTGGGCACCAGGGACTGAGCATAGTTTGCCAGACTTTTGTAACAAGCACTTTTACTCACTTGCCAATGCTCCATTTTTTTTTTTTAAATTAAAACAATGTGTTATGAGCATGAGTATTTTTCCTGTGTGCGGTGTGTGTGCTCTAACCTGTGCTCTAACCTGCCGAAGCCCTCTCTAGCCTCTCACCTTATTTCATTCGAGGCAGATTGTCTCACTGACCCCGGAGCTCACCACTATGTCAGGACTCCGCAGCCAGCCACGGAGCTTCAGAGAGTCTCTAGGACTTGGATTACAGGTGTGTGAGGCCACTCCCTGTTTTTATAGGAGTGCTGAGAACCAAACCCCTGGGCCTTCTGCTTTCCTGACAAGGAATTTACCATCTGAGTGAACCCTACTTTTGTTCTTACTTTTACCAAGAGAAATGATGCTTGGGAAGGAGAGATGGCTTAAGAGTGTACTACTGCATGGCCTGGTGTGGTGGCACATGCTTTTAGTCCCAGTGCTAGGGAAGCACAAGTGGGTCTGGGAGTTCTAGACCAGTCAGGGCTGCACAGTGAGAACCTGTCTGGAGAACTGGAGCTCAGTTCTCATCCCCACACAGGAGGCTCACAATTTCCTATAATTCGGCTCCAGAGGATCCAATGCCTCTGAGGACATCGGCACCTGTGTACACAGACTCCACATGCACATACATAGTTAAAAATAAATATATAGAAAAGAAATGGTGCTCATTCCTGTTGGACTTTGAGGACCACAGCTCTTAGGAGATGAATCATAGGGATCTGTAGATCTGTGAGATACCTTTTCATTCTTGAGGCAAGAAAAGGACGTGAAAGCCCTTAGCTCCCTGAGCACAGGATAGGAAAGGCAGGAAACACTTTCTCAGAGGAAAAACAGATGGCTTTGTTTTTATTTTTAAATGTAACATATAAACATGGCATACTCATAGACAGTATTTTAATACAGTTACATATTAAAATGCTAACATTTCCTCTCCCAGGGATAACCTGCCCCCTGCACTCTATGTGTGGGTCTACTGCAGTTCCAAACTGTCCCCAACAGGCCTTGATGCCTTTTTCCTTATACCGGGGTGGGGTGGGGGGCAGGGGGGAGCTCCCCTTTCCTATGCTGTTGTTTTTTTTTTTTTTTGATAAAGTATAACAACACTCCTACAGTAAGGTGTGCATGCTTGCCCTAGCCTCCCACTGCTAGAATTACAAGATGCGTCACCAAGCCTGCTTTATGCTGTGATCGGAGAGCCCATGGCTTCATGCGTGCTAGGCAAGCAATGCACTAAGGTCTTCTCCGGGTCCCAAAGATGTTTTATACAGGAAATCCACTTGGACCATGTGAAGGAAGGGTTATTCCTGTTAAGCTCTTGGCTTGTGGGAGATGGATGTCTCCTCTATACTTTGTCATGTTTTAATGATGCACATGATGTGTATATATATACATATATATATATATATATATGTGTATATATATACACACATATATATACATATATATATTTATATGTATATATATATATATATATATATATATATATATATATATATATATATATATATATATATATATATATTTGGTTTTTCAAGACAGGGTTTCTCTGTGTAGCCCTGGCTGTCCTGGAACTCACTCTGTAGACCAGGCTGGCCTCAAACTCAGAAATCTGTCTGACTCTGCCTCCCAAGTGCTGGGATTAAAGGGGTGTGCCACCACTGCCCGACACACATGTTATATTTTAAATTAAAACATTAATTGTGGCAAAATAAATCTAATCACTATCTGGCCTTAACCACTGGGAGTGTAGTTTAGTTGTGAAGCATGTTCACCCTGTGGTACTCCAGGGTTTCTTTGATTTTGCAAGTTTGGAACTCTGCATCTGTCCTTCACCCAACCTCTCCCTCCTGACCTGCTCACCGCTCCCTGCTCCTTTTTCATTTTGTTTTGTTGTCTTGAAACAGGGTCTCACTCTACAGTCTCGGCTGGCCCAAGAGCTAACTATGTAGACCAGGCTGCCCTCAAAATTCACAGAGATCCGCCTGTCTCAGGCTCCTGGGTTCAGGGATTCAGGTGTGCATCACCATGCTTGCCCCACATGCCTCAGTGCACTTGTGGGGGCCAGAGGACAACTTCAGGGGTCTGTTCTCTCCTTCCACCACACACAGGTCCCAGGAGGTAAATCGGGCTGCCAGGCTTGCGTGGTAAGCCCCTTTACCTGCTACGCCATCTTGCCAGCCCCCCCTCCCGTCTCTTCTCTGTGTCTGAATTTCACCCCTTTGGATACTGTGGGCTTAGTAGAATCATACAGAATTTGCTGTTTTGAACTTAGCTTATTTCACTTAGCAGGCTAACTGGATATCCTCGGGGCACATTTATGTTATAGCATATGTCACAGTTTCTTTTCTGAGCCTGTGTTATACCCCACTGCATGTCTGTCTCAAGGTTGGCATGGATCAGTCCATCCATCAATGGATAGTTCAGCTGTTGCTGCCTTGACTCTCAGTAAGATATTGTTGTGAATATTGAGCTGCAAATATGTTTTTCAGAGCTTCCCTTCAATGTGGGGAGCTTCTTGGAGGAGGTGGGATTGCTGCCCCTACAGCAACTGCCCCTACTACAGGAACTCCTCCTACAGCAACTGCCCCTACAGCAACTGCCCCTACAGCAACTGCTCCTACAGTAACTGCCTCTACAGCAACTGCCCCTACAGCAACTGCCCCTACAGCAACTGCCCCTACAACAACTGCCCCTACAGCAACTGCCCCTACAGCAACTGGCCCTACAGCAACTGCCCCTACTACAGGAACTCCTCCTACAGCAACTGCCCCTACAGCAACTACCCCTACTACAGCAACTCCTCCTACAGCAACTGCCCCTACAGCAACTGCCCCTACAGCAACTGCCCCTACTACAGCAACTGCCCCTACAGCAACTCCTCCTACAGCAACTGCCCCTACAGCAACTGCCCCTACAGCAACTGCCCCTACAGCAACTGCCCCTACAATAACTGCCCCTACAGCAACTGCTCCTACAGCAACTGCCCCTACAATAACTGCCCCTACAGCAACTCCTCCTACAGCAACTGCCCCTATAGCAACCCCTCCTACAGCAACTGCCCCTACAGCAACTGCCCCTACAGCAACTGCCCCTATAGCAACTGCCCCTCCTACAGTAACTGCCCCTACAGCAACTCCTCCTACAGCAACTGCCCCTACAGCAACTGCCCCTACAGCAACTGCTCCTCTGTCTTTTGAAGAATTGCCTCTTTTCTACAGGTACAGCACCAGCAGTTCCCAGAGCTTCAATTTCTTCACCACTTTGAAGATTTTATTTTTGTTTTTTGTTTTTGTTTTGTTTTGTTTTTGTTTGGTTTTGGTTTTTTTTTTTTTTTGGTTTTTTGTTTTGTTTTTTCCAGATAGGGTTTCTCTGCATAGCCCCCAGCTGTCCTGGAACTCACTCTGTAGACCAGGCTGGCCTTGAACTCAGAAATCCACCTGCCTTTGCCTCCCAAGTGCTGGGATTAAAGGCGTGCACCACCACTGCCCGGGACTTTGCCAGTTTTTATTCTTTATTATTGTTTGTTTTTGGATAGAGGCCATCTTCATGAATATACATTGTGCTTTGATTTGCTTGTGCCTGGTGGTCAGTGCTGTCAGGCAGCTTCTCACAGACTGGTGGTTACTGTATATCTCTGGAGAAATGCCTACTCAAGTCAGTACCCATTTTTAAATTAACTTCTTTGGTTGGTTTTTGTTGTTCAATTCTAAGTACATGTTACACTTAAAATCAGAAAATGATTTCACGGGGCTGATGAGTTAGATGGCTTAGCACTTAAGAGCACAATTCCCAGCAACCACATGGTGGCTCACAACCTTCCGGACACCTTCTTCTGGTGTGTCTGAAGACAGCCACAGTGTACTTACATATAACAATAAATAAATCTTAAAAAAAAAAGAAAAGAAAAAAAAAAGAAAATGATTTTACAAAGAAAGGAGACAAAGCACAACGCAAGCCAGTCATGGAGGGGGTCATGGCTAAAAGCTTTAAAAGCTTTTGGCTCTAAAATAAAAAGTTCAGTCATTGGGATTTTTGAGCAATTGCTGTGCCTTTCAGTGCAGACTAGGCACTCTATTAACAAAGAACCCCCAGAACTTAGTGATTCAAAGCCAGGTATTGCCCCCTTCAAGTCCAGCCTGGGGGAAGGGTGGGAGTTTCAAGAGAACAAAAGAACTTTGAGTCATGTGATCATTCAGAGATGTCCCTGTAACACTGGTACCCTCTATATGTGTCTTTTTGGGTAATCCATGGAAGAGGATAAAGGAAGGATTGCGCGAGGGTAAATTTTGGGACTCAGTCACCCCAACACTGGCCACTATTGAAGAGACAGGAGCCTCTTCTTCTTGTGTTCTGAAGAAAGTGCATTGTCTTGGCCACAGCCCCTTAGATTTTCACTAAGCCATGTCATTCTTCTTTCCACGAAGAGGCACACTCTTCTTTTACCCTGAAGAGTCATCCAAAGTCCCACTCGGGCACTGCTTCTGGGATTCCATGATTATATTGTTTTCTCCCTGGGGACCATGAATAGGCTCTACAGTCCAGCAACCAGTACCACCACAGGGATATGTTACCTATCTTCCAGCCGTATACCCAACATCTGGGGGCAGAGACCAGCACCTTCTCATCTGACAGGCCCTGGGATGGACTGTGCTCTGGGTGGTGTGATAGAAATTGCTAGTGTTAGAAACAGAGCTCTGGCAGCCTCAACAAGCTGGGGTTGGCCTCCTGTCCTCAGTTCATCTTTTAAAGAGTCATGGAATCCCGGAAGTAGAGAAAGGAGATGTATTCAGTGTAGCCACAATGGGAAAAGATGGGCATAAGGCCAGTGATGATCCAAGTGAGTCTTTAAAGTATTGACATGAGATTTATTTTCTTTTATTTTTAATCTTTATTGAAAATAGATTCTCTCATACCGAACACCTCGACCACAGTTCGTCCTATTTCTATGCCTCTCATCTCCCACCACCACCTCCCCTCTCCCCCAGACACACTCTCCCTCCATTTCCTCTTCAGAAGAAAGCGGGCCTCCAAGAGATCACAGCCAAATAAGACAAAACAAGCTACAGTAAGACAAGGCAAAGCCCTCATATCCAGTCTGGACAAGGCAACCCAGCAGAAGGAAGAGTCCCGAGGGCAAGGAAAGACTCAGAGAAACACCTGCTCCCACTGTTACGAGTCCCATAGAAGCACCAAGCTAACAACCAGCATCTAAGCAGAGGACTGGTGTGGACCCATGCATGTTCCTCCATGCTTTGCAACTTCAGTCTCAGTGAGCCTGTGTGACCCCGTGTGAGCCCTGCTTAGTTGACTCAGTGGGCCGTGTTCTGGTGTTCTCCATTCCCTCTGACTTTTACCATCTTTCATCCGCCTCTTCCTGGGGGTCCCCTGATCTCCAAAGTAAGAGACCGGATAGAGACCCTCTACTTTAGACTCTCTCTACATAATGTCTGGCGTCAGGTCTCTGCATCCTCTCGTCTGCTTCCAGAGAGAAGCCCCTCCGATGATGACTGGACAAGGCACCAATCTAGGAGTATAGTGGAATATCATTAAGAATCTTTTGTTTTGTTTTGTTTTGTTTTGTTTTGTTTTGTTTTGTTTGTCCGTTGTGTTTGGTTCTACCCTAGGTCTCTGGGCTATTCAGGGAGTGTAGGGCACGGGCTCCCTCTTGTGGATTGGACCTCAAGTTAAACCAAATATTGTTTGGCCACGCCCACAAGTTCTAGTTCCAGCACATCTTGCAGGCAGGACAGATTGTAGGTCAAGGGTTTTGTGACTGGGTTGGGGGTTTAGGTTTTCTCTTTCTGTAGCCTGCAGACTACCTTCTCGGGCCAAAGAGACTAGACACTAGGGATAAAGGCTCTACCAGCTTGGTTTCTCTACGTTCAATGAGCTAGCTGTAGATGTCCTTGGTAATGGGCCCTGCTATCAGTTTTCAGACAGCGACTTTCTGTCCTAGCCTTGACCTGGGTTGTTTAGGGGGTGTTCCTGGGACCCCCTTGGCCAAAAACTCAAAAGAATGTAACCAAGTCCCATCACTGGAAGCCTTGCCTGGCTACAAGAAATGGCCAGTTCAGACGCCTTATCCTGAATTACTAGAAGTCTTCTCTAGGGTCACCTTCATAGATTCAGGAATATTCCAATACACTAGGTTTCCACTACAGTGCTCCCTAGTGATTCCCAATTCCACCTGTCTCCCATATTCTCTTCCTCTATCCCTTCCCCTTCTTCCCTCTCCTGTGCCCACCCCTCAACCCTATCCCACCCCCTGTCCACCTCCAAAAATGTTCTCTCTCCCCTTTTCAGGGTGCTCCAGGCTTCTCCCTCAGAGCCCTCCTCTTTTCCTAACCTCTGGGTCTGTGGACCGTAGCTTGGCTATCATTTATTAGCAGTTAATATCTACTTATAGGTGAGTACATACTGTGTTTGTCTTTCTGGGTTTGGGTTTCCTCGATCAGGATGATAATTCTTTTTCTAGTTGCATCCATTTGGCTGCACATTTCATGGTGTCAAATTTTAATCACTGTGTAATGTACCTGTTTATCCCTTTTTCAGTTGAGGGACATCTAGGTTGTTTCCAGTTTCTGGCTATTATGAATAAAGCTGCTATGAACATAAGTAAGTAAGTGCCATTGTGGTAAAATAGATTATTCTTTGGGTATATGCCCAGGTGTGGTACAGCTGGATCTCAAGGTAGATCAAGTCCCAATTTTTCTGAGGAATTGCCATATTGATATCCATGGCTGTACAAATTTGCACTCCCACTATTAATGAAGGAGTGTTCCCCTTGCCCCGTTCTTGTTAGAACGAGCTGTCACTTGTGTTATTGCTATTAGCCATTCCAACAGTTGTAAGATGGAATCTCAAAGTACTTTGGATTTGCATTTCCCTGATGATTAAGGATGTTGAACATTTCTTTAAGTGCTTCGTAGCCAGTTGGGATTCCTTTTTTGAGAATTCTGTTTAGATCTGTGCCCCATCTCTAATTGGATTATTTGGTTTTTTCATTATCTAATTTCTTGATTTCTTTATATATTTTGGATAGAAATCTGTCAGATGTGGAGTTGGTAAAAAGAATTTCCCCTTCCATGGACTTCCATGTGGCCTTTTGACAGTGCTCTTTGCCCCTTCCGTGGGCTTCCATGTGGTCCTTTGACAGTGCTCTTTGCCCCTTCCGTGGGCTTCCATGTGGCCTTTTGACAGTGCTCTTTGCCCCTTCCATGGGCTTCCATGGGGCCTTTTGACAGTGTTCTTTGCCTTGCAGGAGCTTTTGAGTTTCATGGAGTCCCGTTTATTAATTGTTGATCTTAGTGCCTGAGCTACTGGTGTTCTGTTCAGGAACCTGTGCCAATATGTTGACTGATGTCCCCACTTTCTCTTCTATCGCATTCAGTGTATCTGGTTTCATGTTGAGGTCTTTGATCCACTTGACCTTGGGCTTTGTGCAGGGTGATAAATATAGATCTATTCTGCATTCTTGTACAGGCAGACATCCAGTCTAGCATCATTTGCTGAAAATGCTTTCTTTTTCCATTGTCTATTTCTAGCTTCTTTATCAAAAGATATCTATCAGTATGCAGATTTACATCTGGGTCTTTGATTTCATTCCACTGATCAATGTGTCTGTTTTTATGCCAGTGTCATATAGTTTTTATCACTATAACTCTGTAATACAGCTTGAAGTGAGGGATGGTGACACTTACAGAGGTTCTTTTATTGTTCACGATTATTTTGACTAACCTAAGTGTTTTTGTTTTTACATATTAAGTTGAGAACTGTCCTTCAAGGTCTGTAAAGAACTGTGTTGGAATTTTGGTGGGAATTGCATTGAATCTGTAGATTACTTTTGGTAGGATGGCCATTTTTAGTATGACTCCTATGGATCCATGATCATGGGAGATCTTTCTATCTTCAATTTTTTTCTTCAAACTCTTGAACTTTTTAATCATACAAATCGTTCACTTGCTTGGTCAGAGTTATTCCAAGATATTTTATGTTATTTGGGGCTCCTTTAAAAGGTGGCTCTTTCCCTGTGTGTGTGTGTTTTTTTTCTCAGCCCATTTATCACCTGTATACAGAAGAGCTGTTGATTTTTTTTTCCTTTTTAGTTAATCTTGTATCCAGCCACTTTGCCACAAGTGCTCATCAGCTGTAGGAGATCCCTAGTGGAATTTTGGGGGGTACTTATGTATACTATCATATCATCAATAAATAGTGATCTTTTTTTTTTTACTTCTTCCTTTCCAGTTTGTATTTACTTGTTCTCCTTCAGTTAGTTGTCTTTCTCTAGCTAAAACTTCAAGAATTACACTGAATAAGTGGAGTGAAGGCAGACAGCCTTGTCTTGCTCCTGATTTTAGTGGAATTGCTATGAGTTTCTCTCCATTTAATTTGATGCTGGCTATAGACTTGCTGTACATTGCTGTCATTGTGTCTAGGTATGTGCCTTGTATTCCTAATCTCTCCAGGACTTCTATCCTGAAAGGGTGATACATTTTGTCAAAACTTTTTCAGCGTCTAATGAGATGATCATGTTTTTCTTTTTCTTTTCAGCTTATTTATATGATGGATTACATTTACTGATTTTTGTATGCTGAATCATCCCTGCATCTCTGAATGAAGCCTACTTGATCATGGTAGATGTTCTTTTTTTGATGTGCTCTTGAATTTGGCTTTATGAGTATTTTACTGAGTAGTTTTACATCTATGTTGAAAAGGAAAATTGGTCTGAAATTCTCTTTCTTTTCCCTGTGTGGTTTTGGTGTCAGGGCGACTGTGACCTCATAGAATGAGTTTGGCAGTGTTCCCTTGTAAGGATCCATTGTTCATTGTTCACCAAAGAAGGATACCTGAGACTCAAATAGTTTGCAAAGGCAAGGAGCATTTTTTTTCTACAGAAGTTCAGCATACTGGAGTCCCTCATGATAAAACAGAGAGACAACCAAGTGAGTTCACAGGCCTGATTTAAAGCATATTGGAATTCCAGGGTAGGTGGGCTTTATCTTACTCTATCTCCAGGCATTCCAGAGCCATTATTGAGATGTGAAGGCTGGAGCCCTGGGTTTGTTTGTTTGTTTGTTTGTTTTTCTATTAGTAATTGACTTGCCTGGGCATGCCTGGACTTAGGCCTAGCCTCCTTAACTGCTAATTTGAAGCCTGTCATGAAGTCAGCCTGTCACATCCCTCTCATCTTCTGTTTCTACCTTGTGGAATACTCTCAAGAGTATTGGTGTTGACTCTTCTTTGAATGTCTGGTCTGATGGGTTTGGTTCGTAGCGGCATGTCTACAAATACCAGATACAGGCAGCTCTGCGTTTTTGGAGGTTTAATTAGGAGAAGGAGGGGGAGTGAGGACCGCGGCGCGTGAAGGGAGGGAGAGGAGAGAGGGAGAGAGAGAGAGAAAGATGGAAGAAGCTGCCAATTATATATAAGCTGTGACGTAGTAACCCAGGTAAAGGTGGGAGCCTGAGCCCAATGGATTCTGGGAATATGGTGGTCGTTGTCCTGGCGACAGCTCTGTGGACCCGCCCACATATCTGCTGCGGGCAGATTCTGGATGCTAACATGGTCGAATTCTGCAGTAAAATTATCTGGCCTTAGGCATTTTTAGTTGGGAGACTTTTAGTGACAACTTCTATTTCACTAGATGTTACAGTTCTATTTAATTTGTTTATGTGATCTTGATTTAACTTTGGTAAGTGATACTGTTAGCCTCCAGAACCTGTGGCAGATATGGGCGGGTCCACAAACCTGTCGCCAGGGCAACGGCCACCATATTCCCAGAATCCATTGGGTTCAGCTCCCACCTTTACCTGGACTGCTACGTCACGACATATATATATATATATATATGGGTACTTTCCTCCATCTTTCTCTCTTTTTCCTCTCTCTCCCCTCTCTCTTCCTGCGCCGCTATCCCCATCTCCTCTTAATTAAACCTCTTACACGTGGAGCTGTTTGTGCCTGGTGTCTGCAGACGCGTCCGCCACGACTCGAACCCCATCAGATACCTAGCGAGAAAAATTATCCATTTCTTTTAAATTTTCCAATTTTATGGAGTACAAGTTTTAAAGATACGTCCTCGTGAGTCTCTCTCATTGTTAGCATCAGGACATCCAAAACTTGTGGCGATGTATGGGCGGGTCCACAGACCTGTTACCAGGGCAACAGCCACCATATTCCCAGAATCCGCTGGGCTCACCTCCCACCTTTACCTGTGGCTGCTATGTCACAACCCATATATATATATATGGGAGCATTCCTCCATCTTGCTCTCTCTCTCTCTCTCTCTCTCTCTCTCTCTCTCTCTCTCCTCTCTTTCCACACCACTACCCCCACCCCCTCTCAATTAAACCTCTTACACATGGAACTGTTTGGGCCTAGTGTGGTATGTTCTGACGCTACCCACCACTCCAACACATCACTCAGTTTCCTCAATATCTGTTGTTACGTCTCCCTTTTTATTTCTGATTTTACTAATTTGGATATTCTCTCTGTGTTTTGGATAAGGGTTTGTCTAGCTTGCTGATTTTCTCAAAACCTGACTTCTGTTTCATTGATCCTGAGGGAGGTATGGACAAGGGGAAGAAGAAGCTACAGCAGATCCGTGGGCAGCCTACCTGGTCTTCTGGCAGGCATGGCCTGTGGTTGAGCAGGGGATGTTCTCCTGAGTTGGGGACTGGGACATAGCAATGCAATAGGAAGGGAAGGCAGGGGAAGGGTCGCAGTTTCTGGGATCCACAGGAGACATGGACAGGGCAGAGAAGAAGCTGCAGCCAGTGTTCTGTGTAGCACTAAGGAGATCCTGAACCTTGGGTCTGGGGTAACAGAGAGGGTGGAGCTTTCGCTTAAATACAGCCAGTGTTGGGCCAGGCAGCCCTGTCTGTCACTGGCTCACCATCTTCTGGGCTAGTCTGCCTTACAGGGTGGTCTAATTAGTTGTCAAAACTCTGCAGAATCTCTTCCTGGGTTGGGGGATGGGGCAGGTGGCAAGTTCCCCCTCTGGTTGGTAGCAGGCATCCGTGATGGGTTTGGTTCTTAGCGGCGCGTCCACAGATACTAGATACAGGCAGCTCTGTGTTTTGGAGG
>NW_022196891.1:2414180-2429243 GCF_008632895.1 Mastomys coucha
TGTCCTGGTGACAGCTCTGTGGACCCACCCACATATCCGCTGCGGGCAGATTCTGAATGCTAACAATCCGCCTTTCCCTTCTCTCCCGCCCCCCCATTCCCCCCTTGGTGGACTTGGTGAAATTTAAGTTCTTTGGGTTCCAATGTTTCAGTTAAGGGCCCACGGCACAGTTGCCTCTAGAACAATCTCATTCCTGCCAGTATAGTCACAATGCCACAGCCCTCGGTTACCTGTCTGCCTCAGGCCTTGCATCTGTTTTCTGTGAGCCCTTGGAGGTCTGCAAGTCTTCCCCGGGGATGGGTTTCTCTTTAGCACATTCTAGGTTTGTGAAGTTTTTTCCTGGATAGTGTATCCAAAGCTTCATGCTAAGTCTGCCTCAGTCAAATTTTGAGAAAGGTGAGGTCAACTTCATGATTTCTCTAACAGTAATTTTTGCAGAAATAATAAGTTCCTTCTGGGTTTGCTTCTGGTCAGGAATCCTAGAAGCAAGAAAGATGGCTCAGTAGTTCAGGGTGCTGGCTGTTCTAGAGGAGCAGAGTTTGATCCCCAGAGCCTACATTAGGTGCTTCACAAGCTCCGGTAACTCCAGCTCCAAGGGGTCAGATGACCTCTTCTGGCCTCCACAGGCACTCAGACACACTCTCAAATACATAAATATGAATTTTTTAAAAAAACTTTTTCTATATGTAGATTCTATACTTTTTCTCTTGAATATCATCTGCTCTCTCTGTAGTGAGATATCTTGGGCTATAGGAAACAGCTGCTGGAGAGTGGTTATTTTCTTTTCTCTCTGTCTCTGTCTGTCTGTCCTTGTCTGTCCTGTCTGTCTGTCTGTCTGTCTCTCTCTCTGTGTGTCTGTCTGTCTGTCTGTCTCTGTCTCTCTGTCTCTGTCTCTGACCTTGTCTGTCCTTGTCTGTCTGTCTGTCTCTGTCTCTGTCTCTGTCTGTCCTTGTCTGTCTGTCTGTCTTTCTGTCTCTCTCTCTCTCTCTTTCTTTCTGTGTATGTGTGTATGTGTCTGTCTGTCTCTCTCTCTCTTTCTCTCTCTCTCTCTCTCTCTCTCTCTCTCTCTCTCTCTCTCTTGCTTTTTGTTTGTTGGTTGATTTTGTTTGGTTTTAGAGACAGGGTTTCTCTGTGTAGCCCTGGCTGTCCTAGAACTTACTCTGTAGACCAGGCTGGTCTTGAACTCAGAGATCTACCTGCCTTTGCCTTCCTAGTGCTGGGAGTAAAAGTGTGTGCCACCAATGCCCCAGCTAGGTTGTTTATTTTTAAAGATCCTGTATACCACACTGACCTCCAACCCCTATGTGATTGAGTATGATCCTGAACTCCTGCTCCTCCTAGTCGTTGCTGCGGTTACAGGCCTGTGCCAAGCAGTTGTGGTGCTGGGGATCTAATCTAGGGTTCCAAACATGCTAAGCAAGAACTCTACCAGCTAAGCCAGTCTAGAAAGCCTTTTTCATCTGATCATGCTGCCACGGCTTAACATCAGCACCCACTTAAGATGCCTTCCTGAACCTCTAAGCCCTTGCCATCCAACATTATTTTATACACAACTTTCCTTCTTTTTACATTCAGAGTTAGGGTGGAGGTCAGGGTCTTGCATGAGGTGGGTAAGTGTCCCTGCCACTGACAAGCCTGGACCCAATCAAAACTCATTTCAATCTCCTTTTTAGCATTTTAAATACTGAAGCAGGAGACTTCCCCAAGCTTGCTAAACCCACAGCTCTGGCTTTTCTTGGGCCTTTTCTTTCTATTTCTGCTTATAAACAGGTTCATCCCACCTGACTTGCTCTTCTAACAGCTGATCAAATAATACTATGACAACCAAAATACATTGTTCTTTTTTTACTTCTGTCCTTTTTGACTATCCTGGCTCTACACCTCAGCAGGCCTATGGTCTACCCCAGGGGTAATCAGAGAAAACAATGTTACCAAGGTTTTGCTACCTCTTAGAAAGGTTTGTATCTTTTAGGCCTTCGGTGTCAACACCTGCCTCCCCCTGTGAACTCTCATCACGTCTAAGGGCCATCCTAGGGTGACAACAGAAGCCCCAGTTCACACACAGCAGTGAATTCCCACTCAGGGGGGTGGGGAAAAAGCTCCAAGCTAATTGGAAGCCAGGATGTGGCCTGACTGTGTGCTGGCCAGTCCCTCCTTGGGGCTCCTCAAACTGCATATTGCTTCCTGCACATGAATAGGTCACCTTGCCTTTTAGCTGGGCCTTTTGTCTGGGAAGCTCCACCGGCTGTCTTCTGTAGACATCTAAGTCCTAAGCCTGGTCCAAGAAGGATCTGGTGTTTCTGCCCTCTCCCAACTCATATAGAATGGCCCTAGCAGGGATGCCTTAGCTCTTTTCTAATCTCTATGGGAACCAACATCCCCAAATACAAGTGCTTGCTTAACAGAGAAGAAAGGAAATAGTCTAAGTGAACCAGGGCTCCAAGGACAATTATCCGTCACTATGACAACAGGCAGTTGTCATCAGTGACTCCATCTTGCTTTCCTCTTGTTCTTTCTCATTCTCAAGGTCTACGGCCTCCTCTGTAGATTCTGGAGCAACTAACTTACCCTTAAGAAGAGTTATTATTTAGAACCTCAGCTCTGTGTCAAAACACCAGACCGCACAACCTGAACTCCTGGGAAACTTAGATCTCTTCACGTCACCCTAATACCTACCCTTTCAAATGACTCAAAAATGGAGACCTGAGGCCCCTGAAGACCTCCTTTCCAGACTAGCATCTGCTGTAAACTCTATGTCCTTCCTCTGCAACACTCTGGTCCTGGGCTTGGTTGCACACAGGGATCATGAGCAGTTCTAGAAGGTTTCGGGGATCTTTTTGAAGTCTTGTAGCAAACATCCCTTGGAGGTAGCAGAGCTTTGACTGTGCCCCAGCAGAAATGCCCTTTTCTCTGCTCACAGGAGCCCAGCATTGCCTTTTAATTTAATGCCACTGAGGTCCAGTCTTCGGTTCCAACTTTGTTCTTTTCTGTTGCCCTTCTTCCTTTCTCTTCTGCCTCCCCCTTTCAGCTCTGAAACTTAGAAAGTCCCTATATAGAAGCCATAGTAGAAGCTTTCGTAGCCTTCCTGGTAGCAACAAGACTGAGGAGTAACCAATCCAGTCAGCAGTGTGTCCTGGACCAATAATCTACAAACCCATGACTCTTCTGTTAGAAGCATATCAGAAGGCCAATTCCTGGGCAGTGGCTGGAACACTAGGCCCCCTGTTCTCACATAGACTATCATAATTTTTTACACCAATTTAGTCAGAATTATTTACTCTAGTTACACCCCTTTCAAAATCAGCATCATTTGGGGGTCTCCTACATCCCAGGCGGGTCTCACTAACAATGGAGTTAAGGATGACTTTGCCCCTCTTGCCAGGTGTTGAGGTTACAATAGTGCAGGCCACACTTCCAGTTTGTGCAGTATTTACTTAACTGCATTGAACTCAGGGTTTTATGTGTGCTGGGCAAGCACGATATCCACTGAACTGCATCCTTGGCTCAGAGTGATGATTATTAAGTGAGAGATATTAACTTACTTCAAAATGGAGGTGCAGACCGGGCAGTGGTGGTACATGCCTTTAATCCCAGCATTTGGGAGGCAGAGACAGGCGGATTTCTGAGTTCAAGGCCAGCCTGGTCTACAGAGTGAGTTCCAGGAAAGCCAGGGATACACAGAGAAACCCTGTCTCGGGAAAAAAAAAAGAAAAAAAAAAAAAGGAGGTAAGGCTCCCAACAGGAACAGCACACTGTCAGGTTGTGCCAAGGACTCCACAGCCTGCTTGGCAGCCACTTTCCCAGAGCAATCAAGGAGGACCTCTTTCTCTGCCCAGCTGAGAGCCCTGCTGCATCTAGACAGGCACACCACAGCCTCCCTCATGCTCCTTCCACGGTGCTCAGCTTTATTCCTTTTAAAAAAAAATGAGGAATGCATTTATAGTTCATCTGTAATAACCCTATTTCCAAATACAGCCACATCTGAGGTCCCGGGGTTATCACTTCTACATAGAAACTCGTAGGGATACAGTTGTAATTCCTCACCATTCTAACTCAGCTTCTGGAATCAGCTCCCTTTCTACGGTGACTGAATAAGTTACTCAGGACTGCCAGAACAAATTGCTACTGGCTCAGTGGCTGAAAACAAGAGAGTAAAGTCCCCTAGTTTTGGAAGCTGGAGGTCCAAGATGAAGGGTTACCTGGAGCAGAGTTCCTTTTGAATCTGTAAGGGAATTTTTCCCATTTTTAGATAAGTCTTACAGATTTTATGGATTACACTTTCAAAATGGGGTAGGTGGGGCTAATATTACAATTCAGCACATCCCAGTGACCATCTCGTCTGCTGTCTGGAGCAGGTCACTTCTGTTCCAGCCAACCCTTCTAATCAGCTGTCAGGAGAATGTTTCATGGATGAGGTGCTGAGGCTAAATGTGGAGACAGCTTGCTCGCTCAGCAAAGACAAGGACCTGAGACACTCTGTGGGCATGTCCCCTAGCATGAGTTCTTACATATGCTTCCACCTGAGGTGGAAACCCAAGGCTGGGAAGCTTTGTTCAAAAGTCCCTTTAGTTCCTGTCCAGACACAGTAGAAAGTAACACAGTGTTCCCTTGCTCAAAATCTTTTATAAAATCTCTCTGCCCACAGGGGCAGAAATCCCTTCTATATTTCTCTCCATTGTGCAGCCAGACACTAAGCAGTTATGTGACCGCAGCCCATATAGATTCTCTACTACTGTGAAACCAGAACCAACTCTCTGCCTGAGCAGGAAAGACTCCTCCTCCATTAGCCCTGGACGGCAGGAATAGCGCCACTCCTGTCATTGCCTTGTCACCACCTAGTTCTAAGCCCTGCCCTAGGCACCCATATGCACCACCACCATTATCACACTGCCAACCTGTAGGCAGCAGCAGAATTTGAAAGTCCTCGTGTGACATTAATGTGACTTCTGGAGCTTCCACTTTCTGTCGAGTTGTGGCACATATCATCCCATGCCCAGTTCACAAGGAGAACAAACTGGCTTTCCAGACCTGTTCAGATTAGTCATTAATTGAAGGAGTAACTGTCCCTGCAACCTCCAATTATTGCGACAAAGCGTTTTTGTTAGACTGTAGACTTTAATGATGATATAGCTTGGTCAAGATCTCTGGGGACTGCCCATCACTTCCCACCTTCCTGTCTACTGGCTGAATGCTTTTGCTTCCCTGTGCGTCTGGGTTGACATACTCTTTCAAAATATCAGCTCTTACGATTGACAACTGGGCTCCAATGATCCAAGGCCCAGGTCTTAACTGCCAGCAATACAGGCTGGCCTTCCTGTTGGTAGGGCAGCCTCGAGAGCCTGCCAGCTATGGGCTTCTCCACCTTGATCTGATATTGCCACTGTTGCTCGACTGTGGGCTAGGAGGTTTAGCCACAGCCACTGTGAGTGGGGCTGAATCTTCACACACTGCAGACTTGTCACTGTGTTATAGGAAATTTGATAACATTTCCAAATCAATCGGAGTGCTTCAGCAGTTTGGAAACGACTGACTCTTACACATGGCGACACACCTTTCACTGAGAGCTCTCTCAGGTCTCCCCCCTCTTCTTAGCCACGATCCCATCAGATCCTCAAAACAAACTTCCAGTCAGTTTTAGGACTCTCACCTGATAACTAGGCAAACAAAGGCAGAAACAATTTAGCTGGTTTACTTAGGATTGCAGGGCAAGACTAACCAAAGCTCTAGTTTGATGTCCAGCTCAAGTCTAGTGTGTGTGTGTGTGTGTGTGTGTGTGTGTGTCTGTCTGTGTGTCTGTGTGTCTGTGTGTCTGTGTGTATCTGTGTGTGTGTCTGTGTGTGTGTGTGTCTGTGTGTATCTGTGTGTGTGTCTGTGTGTCTGTGTGTGTGTGTCTGTGTGTGTCTGTGTGTCTGTGTGTGTCTGTGTGTGTGTGTATCTGTGTGTGTTTCTGTGTCTGTGTGTCTGTGTCTGTGTGTCTGTGTGTGTGTGTATCTGTGTGTGTTTCTGTGTCTGTGTGTCTGTGTGTGTGTCTGTGTGTCTGTGTATCTGTGTGTGTGTCTGTGTGTCTGTGTGTGTGTGTGTCTGTGTGTGGTGTGTGTGTCTGTGTGTGTGTCTGTGTGTCTGTGTGTGTGTCTGTGTGTGTGTATCTGTGTGTGTGTCTGTGTGTGTGTATGTGTCTGTGTATGTGTCTGTGTGTCTGTGTGTGTGTCTGTGTGTGTTATTTTTTTTCCAGGAGAGGAGGACTTTTGTAAATGCATAAGAAGGTCACTCTACTTAATCTCCCTGGGGCCCCTGGCAGTTTCATCCCTATCTCGTTAGAAATTTACTTTGCTGCCGGGCAGCACTTGAAAGGCAGAGGCAGGCCAGTTTCTGAGTTCAAGGCCAGCCTGGTCTACAGAGTGAGTTCCAGGACAGCCAGGGCTACACAGGGAAACCCTGTCTCGAAAAACCACACACACACACACACACACACACACACACACACAAAAGAACAGAAATTTACTTTGCTTTTTTCTATGCTTATTATGTATTGTTATGTTGGAGAGAAGGAGGAAGGAAGGACAGAGGGAAGAGGTGGAAGGAGGGAGGAAGGAGAATAATTAACTTTAGGTTCTGCCAGTCTTTTGTCTTAAACACTTCACCCAGAGATCAAACTCCTTTATCGTCTTTTCTGTTTCCCTTTGCTGGGAGCTAGCCTACGAGGGTGTGCTTTCCACTTGCCACTCTAAAGACTCTAAAGAGGTCACTTCAGTCCCTGGTTCAGTAGGGAGGATGAATTTAGAGGGGGGCAGCCCAGCAATCTCCCTTCCTTCCCTTGGCTTGTTTATGTTTGCATAATCTGTTTTCAGCAGTAATTGTCCCATATATGAAAAGATGAGAGCTTATTTTGACAGCTGGCAGTCTTTGAAATTAGAAGATGTTGTCTGCACAAGAGTGAGCCAAGAGAGATCGGAAGCAGCTGTCGGGCAGCGGCCGCCTGAGAGTGCAGCTGTGGGGTCTGAGGGGCAGGGTGAGGTTTGAGCTGTGGCGGGTTTCTCTGTTTCTGGTTTGTGTTTGTGCGGGAACATCATTAGGCTCCAAGCACCATAACTGTATATTTATAGCCAGGGGTTCTTTACACTGAAAAACAGGAAGGAGACAGAACAGAGATGTGAGGAGGAAAAAGAAAGACAGGAGAGGTGCTCAGACACGAGGTAATGGAGAAGTGGAAGCCGTGAACATGGGAAAGAAAACCAGAAAGAGAAAGAAGGTGGGCTAGGAGACGGCTCAATAGCTAAAGTGCTTGAGTTTGGATCCCTAGCCACATACAAAGCAGCACATATGTGCCTGTAGTCCCAGAGCTGGGAAGACAGGAACAGGCACGTACCTGGCAGTCCAGCTGAACCGCTGAGCTCCAGATTAAATGAGAGACTTTGCCTCAAAAAATACAGTGGAGAGTGACAGAAGGCACCCTACACTAACCTCTGTCCTCCACATGTATACAACACACACACACATGCACACACCTTTTGAAAATTTCCTGCTGTCTTTGCCATTCCGAATTACATAGGCAACCACTGCCGTAAGCGAGGACTCTGTGACCCCTGTCCTAGCCTACCGCAGACGACAACCCTGTGGTTTATCCCCAGAGGCTAGGTTAAGTTTTCATTTCATCACCAAGGTGAGAAATGACAGCTGCTCTCCAGCTGGCCTGGCTTTGTCGTGGCTATCCATGTGCCTACTCATGGGAAACGTGACTCTCAGGGTTCCCAGACACCCAGCAACTGAGGCTGAGCCTCAGTACCAGCTGACCAGAGCTACACTACCTGTAGGCTATGACGCTGGCTTTCCTCCCCCTCTTCCGCCTTCTTTCTTGTTCAGGGTGCTTTTTGTGAACAGCATCCTCAGTACATCCTGAACTAAATTGTTTCTTTGCTTGTTTGTTTGTTTGTTTTTGAGACAAGGCATAGCTATACGGGCCAGAAGAGCTTCTGACTGACTATGCATCGTAAACTGGTGTGGATTCGCATCAGTATTCTTCCCTTAGTTTCCTAAAGGCTGGGCTCACAAGTGTGTGCCACCAAGCTTGTAAGGGTGTGGGTCCTGCGTCCACTCTATCATAGGGCATGGCCGCTTGGGGGAGGCAGAACTCAGGAAGTTTGACTGTGCTTATCCCACGCTGTGCTGGGCGGGTGCCAGGCCATAGGGAAGCCCAGGACACCACTCGGAGGTGGTGAAGCACAGTCTGAGGTGCAGGACACCTCGGAGCTGGTTCCAGGGTCCAGCAGCCCGTGATGAGGCAGGGGCCATCTGGGTCTCAGGCTCTTGGACATCCAGGCCGCTCCGGGAGCTACAAAAGAGCTGAGGATGGAGTGGGGGCCCACAGGCTAGATCTAGCTCAGGGCCAGGTGAAAAGGGGAGTTCTGACTAGTCCCACCGGGAAAGTCCTTGGCTTGACAGGCAGCGGAAGGCTTGGTGCGCGTGATGGCAGCTCCATAGATGAAGGCCTTCCCTATGGCTCCCCACAGCTGATCTCGATGAAAAGAGACAGTCTGTGGTTCCAGATCATTTGTAACCGTACCCTCCTTTTCAGGGTGGGCCTGAGATTAAATACCTTTTCCAAGGGAGGAATGTCTCGGAATGGAAGCTTATTGGCTATGTCCTCCAGACCTCTAGATATCTCATTAACATGGAGACCTCTGTCTTGAGCCTACATGACATGTGGTCTCTTCTCCTGTTGTCTTGATCTGAGGTGTTAGGGTGTTCCACGTATGTGTATGTGGAAGGACTTGGGGCGTTGCCCTTACATGGCTAATGGCCACAAATCTATGGGAGGTTGTGGCTATGTGACAAGAGCCTGGTGCCTGGGAGCAGGCAAAGCTCCTACCGTCCCTTCAGGATCTCTGGGGCTTCCAAGCCTTAAGCTTAACCGAGGACCGGGCTACCATTCATGGTCTACTGCTCTACACACGCCCGCCTGCTAGGAAGCCCGGTTCTAACCTTGCAAACACCAGGGGGCTCTGTGGGGGAGTCAGACCATTATACTTTTCCTTCAGCACCAAACCCCAAGTTCTCTTCTTCCTCCTCATCAACACTGAGAGAAGCCCTTGGGACACCTGAAAACAGACACAGACCTGCCTCTTTGCCACAGCCACTCTCGAGACCTATGGAAGACAGGCCCTGCTAGCGGATGGGGGGGAGGGCGGATGGGGGGGGGGGAAACTTGTTTCTTCAGGTCACAATGAGCCAGGGAAATTCCAGCTTCTGATCTTACAGAGGAACCCCAGCTCTGGGGTGAGGTGTGTGGGAAAGGGGTTGTCTACCTTTCCCTCCCAGGGTCCTTTCAGGCTCAGGCAGCTCTCTTATGAAATGGGGTGGCTGCCCAGGGGTCCCCTTTCAGCTTGTAGCTGGCTTTTATGAACAGCTTTTCTAGGAAGGCAAAGTGCCATGTGGCTCCACCACAGGACACTCTCAGAGACAGAAACTTCGGAGTTCGCTCACTTTCCTTGGAAGTGTCTAGGTGCACACGAGGTGCAGAGGAATGCTTCTCAGGTAGGATTTTCTGGCTAGAGAAAGTTGTTCATCTTAGAAATAGTGTTGCTACCATTCTTTTAAATACAGGCATCTCTGTTTTGAGGTCTAGTCTCCCAAAGTAAAACTGCTTGCTCAAAGGATTCCTTTGCTAAGAGACAAACCTGTTTTTAGTATGGCTACCAACATGCAAGTAGCCCCTTTCTTTTGTCTCCAGCTTCACAGGTAATTACTGTAAAGAAGAGTGTATATGGTATGTGGTGTGTATTAGCATCCAGAACCTGCGGGCAGATACATGGGCGGGTCCACAGACCTGTTGCCAGGGCAACAGCCACCATATTCCCAGAATCCATTGGGTTCAGCTCCCACCTTTACCTGGATTGCTACGTCACAACCTATATATATATATATGGGTACTTTCCTCCATCTTGCTCTCTTCTCTCTCTCTCTCCCCTCTCTTTCTGCGCCGCTATCTCCTACTCCCTCTCAAACCTCTTACACATGGAACTGTCTAGGCCTGGTGTGATACTTGCAGACGCATCCCGCCGCCACTCAAACACATCAGTGTGGTGTGTGTGTGTGTGTGTGTGTGTGTGTATACACTGGAGTTTGAGCCCATGAATGCTAAGTATGTATTTTACCACTAACTATCCCCAGTCCTTAAAGAACTGCTTTACATTTGTATTTAAATTTGTGCTTCTGGGCTAGCACTGTGGTTCAATGGGTAAGGGCGACCTGAGTTTGAGCCTACATGATGGAAGGAGAAAGCTAGCTCCTGCTATTGTCCTCTGACTTCTACCCGTGCATCATGATATACACATACCAGTCCCACTGTCGTGAGAAGAAACACCATGAACAAAAGGGCTTGTTTGGCTTTTTGACGAAACAAAAAGACGAAAGGGTTTGTTTGACTTATCCTTTAACATCCTTAGTCTGTTGCTAATGGGAATCAGAACAGAAACTCAAACAGAGCAGGATCCTGGAGGCAGGAGCTGAAGTAGAGGCAATGGAGGGCACTGCTCACTGGCTTGCTCCCTGTGGTTTGCTCAGCCTACTTTCTTACAGAACCCAGGACCAGCATCTCAGGGTTGATCCCAGCCACACTGGGCTGAGCCCTCAAATATCAATCACTCATTTAGAAAATGCTCTAGAGATTTGCCTGCAGTCCAATCTCATGGAGGCATTTTGTCAACTGGAGCTCCCTCCTCTCAGATGACTAGTCTCGCCTGTATCAAGTTGACATAACATTAGCCATTTGAAAGGGCAAACAGTGCTGAATGTCACCTATCTTGGGTGTATTGAAGTGTGACCTCATAAGCCTTCCTCCTGGAATGCCACATAACCAACCAGACACACCTTCTTAAGGAGCTTGCCTACTCTGTCCCCTGTGCCCAGGGTGGCGTGTCCATTTCGGACATCTGCAAAAATTGCAAACATGTAGCCCAGTTGTCTGCATAAAGTACCCCCATCCTTTGGAAGCTGTGTGTCCTCAAAGTGTGGTCACTATTGTTATAGCATGTTGGTCTCACACATAACAGATGCGGGATCGCTAGGAGAAAAGGCTACATCTTCTTCCTGCTGCCTACACCATTCTGTAATTACAAAATCCTTTCTGCTTGCTCGTTGCTATCAGGAGTTGCCTGTCTGTAAAACACACACCCTAAATAGCACTCATCACTTTTGACTCTTCCAATCTGTGTGTATGAAATGGATTCCAAAAATACAATTTTTAAAAATGTGTTCCATGAGACAGTATAGAAACTAGATGTAATATGTAAAAATGTGTTTCATGTGACAATATAGAAACTAGATGTAATATGCCAGCGAATGATGCCTGTCAGATTAGCTCTTCTACACACTTCCTCTTCCTGCCAGCCACTGAACACTTCCTCTTCCTGCCAGCCGCTGGAGGGTGGGGCTTAGGTCACCAACTTCCCCTCTTCCACTCATACACAAATTGAAGTTGGCACGGATGTAGCTGATGCCAGTTACAAGTGTCATTCATAGAAAAAGCATCCACTGTGGCATGAAACTCATCCGTCAGCCAGTGTGAGGATAAGAATAAAACACATTTTAAGAATTGTGAACCAACCCGACATATGCACACAGCAGGCCCTACAGGTATCAGGGAAAGAATTGCAGCAGATGTTATGAGTCTAAATTTTTCACATTCCACTGACTTCATCAAAGACCCCAGACCTTACCATTTTCTCCATCGTCTCTGCACTTCCTTCAGCCTCTGCGGAAGCCAGAGTTGCTGAATGAAATGCACACCTGTCCATGAGCTAGGGGACCAGAGCCATCCCCTAGCCACAGCTCAAAATCAAAGCAAACCCTCTTGATGGGTGACCGTGCCTAATGAAGGGGGTAGCTTCTTTACAGAACAGCGGGTTTCATTTGGTAAGAACCACTTTTCACTAACCTATTAGGAATCATTTAAAATTACACTTAGTTATTTATCTGTGTGTTGGTGGTCACTTGTAGTGATCAGAAGACAACTTGCGGGAATCATTTCCTTCTACCCTATGAGTCCTGGGGATGGAATTGAGGGCCACAAGCTTGGGATCAAAGGACTTAAGCCCCAGAGCCATCTCACTGTTCCCATGGGGTCCTCTTACCACTTTCCTTTGGAAAGTAAGCATCCCTTATTAGCCCTACCTGTGGAATCCCAGGACGGCTAATGTGAATCCCAGCAGTGCCATCCTCTGCATCCCCTGTCTCTGTCACTCTGGGACCTAAGCTGAAGCTGTGTAAGCCCAGGAGAACTGAATGCTGAAGCTTGCTGCCGCTGCTGCTGCCTGACACTGATTATATGTCTCTGTGCAATGAACACAAAGCTGCAGATCAACAGGACACCAGCTCCAAGCCTGACATAGCAGAATGGAGCAGCCGGGGAGCTTGCTCAGAGTTAACTCCAAGCCATTGTTCTAAAAATTCACTGGTGTTGAAACTGGAGGTGGGTAATATGAATTTGACAAAGTCCAAGGAGGGACATATATATACATGCATAATGGCTGAGCCTGAAGCTAGTCATCAACATGGGATAAAAGCAAGGTATTAGGACCAGAACCAGACAGGTATCAGATGTCTGACCTGAGCAAAGAAAAGGTTGGCTCTGAGACCCCAGGAGAGGCTCCAAGCTGAAAGAACAGGCCCGTCTTACTTATAGTAGAAAACATTCTGAGTGAGAGAAGCCAGTTACAAAAGAACTATATGATCCTACAGACACGATGTACCTAAAATAGTAAACGAACAGAAGAGAAGCAACTGGTACCGAGTTTCTGAATACAACAAGGGCATGACAGTGGGTGCACTGATCACCGTGAACTGAAGGGGGCGCAATTGACTCATGCACAGTTTCAGTATGGGAAGCTTGTGAGGGTGATAGTTATAGCAAAGCGAAATACTCAGCGTCAGAGATCTGCTAAAAATGCTAAAGTGGTAAGTTTTCTTTTAAAGAGCACTTTAAAACACAATTCATCAAGTAAGTTCTTTTGAAAGCAGAATCAGGGATGAGGGTGGGGGAGATAGTTCAGGGGTTAAGAGTGGGTATTGCTCTTACAGTAGATCCTGAGTTTAGTTGCTAGCACTTGTATCAGGCAAGTCACAGCTACCTGTAAGCTTGGGCGTGGGGTGAGGGGTGGGGAGCGACACAGACAGAGACAGACAGACAGACAGACAGACAGACAGGGATCTGGGGAAAAAGGGATTTCTCTAGACTCTTCTCCACCTGGTATATTAAAGCCTTAACTCAAAGTTTACAAAATACAGAGAATAAACAACTATGTTCTCCAGGGAAAGAATAAAACATAGCAAGGTAGGAGGCAGACGGAGCTTAGCCTCTGTCAGGGGTTCCCAAACTTTGGCACTAGACAGAATCCTTTGGGGAGCCTGTTAAAACATGAGTGGCGTTTTAAACAGTGTCTCGTGTACTGCTGCTGTTGGTGGTCAGGAGGTCACTGACTTCGGGAACCACTGGCCTACCTGAATCCCTTTAAAGAATTAAGAGCATAGTCAGGGGGTTCCCAAACTTTATTTTTTTAATTTTTATTAGATATTTTCTTTATTTATATGTAAATTTCTCCTTTCCCAGTTTCCCCTCCAAAAAACAAACAAACAAACAAAAACAACAAAAACAAACCCCTGTTGCCTCCCCCCTCCCCGTGCCTGCCACCCCACCCTCTCCCACTTATTGGCCCTGGCATTCCCCTACACTGGGGCACAGAACCTTCACAGGGCCGAGGTCCTCTCCTCCTATTGATGATCGAATTTGCAGTCCTCTACTATACACATGCTGCCAGAACAATCAGACCCCTCCATGTGCAGTCCTTGGTTGGTGGTTGAGACCCTGGAAGCTCTGAAGGTACTACTTAGTTCATATTGTTGTTCATCCTAAGGTGCTGCAAACCCCTCAGCTCCATTGGTCCTTTCTCTAACTCCTTCACTGGGGACCCTGTACTCAGTTCGATGGATGACTGTGAGCCTCTACATCTGTGTTAGTCAGGTACTGTCAGAGCCTCTCAGGAGATAGCTATATTTAGGCTGGCTTGTCCTTCCTTCAGTCTCTGCTCCATAGTTAATCTCTGCAACTCCTTCCGTGGGTCTTTGGTTCCCCCTTTTAAGAAGGAATGAAATGTCCACCTTTCTTTGTTCTTTCTTCTTCTTGAGTTCCTTGTAGTTTGTGGGTTGTTCTTCCTGTATTCCAAACTTCTGGGCTAATAACCACTTATCAGAGAGTGCATACCGTGCCAAACTTTATTAAACATGGTAGCGTGGCCCTGCAGGTGCCTCTGAGAGCTTCCCTGGCTGATTCGGGTAAGCAGGCTCTCTCTCATGGCATGGCTGAGAAGTGCTGCCCTGAGCATGCGTGAATTAACTGAGCACTCGGTGAGTGCGGGGTGGCTGGGTGGGGTATGTGGAGTCACTGCAGCAGAGGCATCACCACTGCCTGGGTACCAATTAAAAACCCAGGTTCCCAGGCCTCACCCAGAGCTTCCGTGTTGGATTCTTTCAGGGTGAGACATCGCTATCTGTGGTTTAAGCATTCTGACTGTGAGCTAGAGCTTTTTAACAATTATTTTAGCAAATTTTCCTTTAATTTTCAATGGCTAAACCAGAGCTCCTGACTACCGGGTATGTATTGTCAAAATGTAGGTGACCGCTTGCTGGAGAAAGAATTGGTTTTCCGTAAAAGTCCAGATTTTATCCCCCTCCCGGTCCAAGAGAAAGAAATTTTTATTCTTCCTTCGTTTTCCTGCAAATACGATTTGTGTATCAACTGAGTGAGAAATTTAATCCAGGATGACTACTGAGTGAAACCCTGTCTCAAAAACTAAAACTCCAGGCTGGAGAGATGGCTCAGTCTGCTCTTCCAGAGGTCCTGAGTTCAATTCCTAGCAACCACATGGTAGCTCACAACCATCTATAATAGGATCTGATGCCTTCTTCTGGCATGCAGGTGTGCATGCAGATAGAGCACTCATACATTAAACAAACAAGCAAACAAACAAATAAATAAATAAATCTAAAAAAAAGAAAAAACCCAACCAACTA
>NW_022196891.1:2429322-2433517 GCF_008632895.1 Mastomys coucha
AAAAAAAAAAAAAAAAACCCCAAAACCCACCTGGACATGGTGACATACCTCGGTTTAGGGAACACTACGAAGGATCATTGCCATTTGGGGACTAGCTTGGTGTGCATAGGGAATTCTCATATTTCCAAGGCTACATAGCAAAGTCACGTGTCAAAAAAAACCAAAAACAAAAAACAAAAACCAACCAAATTAACCAATCAACAAACAAACAAACAAAGCAGAAGAATTCTTATGAGTGGGTGGGGGTGGGGGAATCATATTGGCAGCATTGTTTTTCAGGTAAACACTAAGTAGCAGAGAGAAAGGTGCAGAGGATGGGACATCTGAGAAGCAGGCTGGCCCCCAAAGTCCCGTAGACCCCAAGAGCTCGTAGACTGCAGAGACACATGGTCCTGCTCCCCTGTCTGCCACACACCACCTTTTGGAACCTGCTGGAGCTGGAGTTGAGAACTTCTCCTTTTGACTCAGTTGGCTGATGGCAGAAATTCCCTTTTCTTACCTTCTAGTACTCAGCGTCTATGCCTGCGCGTGTGTCTCGTGACACCTAGGCGCTCGCTAGTTTTCTCGTTGCCCAGTTAGATGTGGAGGCTGTTTCTGTGTCCTGTCTTCCATGAGGCACGTTCTCTGTCCTCCTCACCGACTCGCACACTCTCCTGTTTCCTGTCTTTTCTTTCATCTTTATGCCTCCTCCTTATATCTAGTAATTATAACCTCCTATAGTTTAACAAGCCTTAAAATACGAAGTCCTAGCAGTATCCAGACTTTGCCCACATTGATTGCTTTTGTTGTTATTGTTCTCTTTTTTGTTCAAAATTCATCTAATACTTTGTGGTTGATGAGTAGGGATTTGAGACAGGGTCTCACTATGTAGTCCAGGCTGTCCTCGAACTCACAGAGATATGCCTCCTTATGCTTTCTGAGAGCATAAGCCAATATGCCCAGTGAAGTTGATCTGGTAATTACTCCTTATCCTAACACACTCTTTCTTTTCAGGGTATATTTAATACTTAATTCTTATGTTTACCAAGAAGTAAACAATGAGAGATTCTCTGATTCAGCTGAAGGTACCAATTAAAACAACCATTCAAACTGTAGCTTTCTTCATTGCTCTATTGTCCTTAAAACACAACCAACAAAGAGGAAAATAGATAAAATAGTAACATACTGTTTACTTGCTTCAAAGAAACGGAAAGCCCAATTTTTTTTATCTGTCATTTAATCCCCTGTGGAAGACTTGAGGAGCATCAGCTTTTGTCTGAGCCTTTGTCCTCTGAGGATCAAGTCCCCAATAAAGAAAAATGAGGAACAAACTTGTGTTTGGCATTATCTTACTGTGGTTAGGATTTTTTAATTATGCTTGGAGTTAGACATCCAAGTCAAAGCCACTGAAAGGGGATGATCTTGAAGTGAAAAGGGAGCCAGGAAGGAAGCCCCTGAATAAATATAGATATGAATAGCAGCAGAGAGAATAGGGCTCCACCCTAGGTGTAAAGGGGAGCTGACAGGGAGCCAGGACACAAGACACGAGCATCAAGTCCCAGGGTGAACTCAATGGAGCCATTACAGAGCAGACACCCAGAACCTCCATACATGTTAGATGGATACTGAGTGAGACTGGAGTAATCTTAATCCAGCAACATGGCTTCTCTGGTTAGGGATCATATCCAAAGATCTTCTTAGGTCTGTGTGATTCAGCTGGAATGCAGGCATGTCACATAGCTTTAATCTCTCTGGCTGGAATACAGACACACCCTTAATATAAACTTTTAATCCCAAACAATGTAGGTAAGGGTTGTTTTTTTAAAAGGAAGCAACCATGTTTGAGAGTGACATCTAATTAGAGGGCAGTTCAATAAGTGCAGTTCAGTTGAGTTCAGTTCTGTCAGCTAAGAGGTGGGAGTCAGTGGAGCTGAGTTCGTTCCTGAGTTCTTGCAGCTCTGTGCAGGGCAGCAGAGACAGACAGTAGATGCCAGAGAATAAGGAGTAGCCAGAAGATTGTAACAAATTGACAGAGTTAGTTCGAGGACAAGCAGAGCAATTCAGTAAGAAACAGAGGAGCCAGATTGAATCAGGCACCTTGGAGAGCAGTTTGAGCCGGAACAGCTAAAGTTCAGAAGGACTAGCCAGCCAGAGTTCAGAAAGAATTAGAATGAGTGAACTGAATTAGCAGTAAGCCTCAGATGTGACAATTACATAAGAGGAATAAAAGTTACTTTTACAGGTGACTTGCTTACAATTCAGGCATTTAGGAGGAGGGGAATCCTGGAGAAAGCTGGCTAGCTACAGAAGTTTAATCTGCAAACTCTGGCTTCAAGGGAGAGACTCTGCCCAGTGTAGAAGATGGAGAATATTAGAGAATGACATCTGGCATCAACCTCTGGCCTCCACATATATAGGTCCCTACCCCCTTGCCACACACACTACAAAGCAAAGTCTTAGGGTGACTCGTATTTTTTTCAGTTGGAGGTATAACCAAAACTTGTGGGGTGTTAATGAAAGCCTTTCCAAATTGTTTAGATTCTAGACTCTAGAACATCTGGGTTCCATGTGTCAAGAAGCAAGTTTATTAAAAGTATCATAGTGGTTTAAAACACCAGCCCTAAATCCAAAAGGCTGGTACTAAAAGCATCCTTTACCCTTGACCATGGGGCAGTTTCTTAATATCTCTGAGCCTTATTTGATTTTTTTTGGGGGGGGGGACAAAAATCTCATGTATCCAAAACTGGCCTCAAACTCAATACAGTAGCCAAGGATGGCCTTGAAGTTATGATCCTCCTGATCAGCTCTGGAGTGCTGGAATTACAGGTATATGCTACCACACCTGGCTTATGATGAGCTCGGGCTTTGTGAGTGGTAGGCAAGCACTCTACCAATGGAGCTGCATGCTTGTTCTGAGCCTTAGATGCTCTTTGAGATAAGTGAGGACACCTGTTAGAGTAGTATGTTGGCGCACTGTGTAAAGATTATCCTTAAATTGTTCAAATGCTGATTTCTGAACCAGCAAAGATCTGATTACAGGCTGAATTTTGATTAAGCTTCTCCTTCCTTAGTAATTGTAAGCAATGTTCTCCATCACCTTCTGGCTGGCTAAAATAAGAAGCCTATGGCCTATACCAAAAATCAGACTAGTAAGGTGGAACTTCTGAAGAGAGAGAAACTCTGGGAAGGAGGCAGATGCAGGAGATTCAGACAACCAGAACCTGGAGGATAAAGTAGGCCCTGAAGGAAGAAGAGGTAATTAACCAGTGATGTGGCAGAGCTTAGGTCAGTATAAATGGTATAACTGAGTTACAAGATAGTGGGAAATAATGTGGCTGTAAGGCCAAACATGTATAAATAAATATAGTCTCTGTGTCATTATTTGGGAACTGGGGTGGGCTTAGAAAGTCTCACAGTTACAAACATTGGCTGATACATCTTGATGTGTGACAAACATCCATTTGTTGCTGATTCTCTACTGAGTTGTGTAGCTAAACTCTTAAATACTCTATTGCTCCTTGGATGCTAGCATGACACCTGCCACAAGTCTGTGACAAAATCTTTCTCCTTCCACGATGTCTCAATCCACTTTCTGGAATTATGATACATGCTTGAGTGTGGGTAACCCATAAGTAGAAACAATTTACCCAGTGTGTGGTTCTTGAGGCTAGGACGTCCAGGGTCAGGAAGAGGAGGTCGCTGTACACACGGTCTCCTGTTGCTTGCTAGCATGGTAAGAAGGAAGGAGTAAGGAGAAGAGGCAAAGGATAAGGGTTCTTCCTGTTTTCCTTTGAAGCTCGTTATTATTGTGTGTGTGTATGCATTTATTGTGAATTCACACCCTTGCATGACTGCAGAGGCTTAAAGATGCATCAGTAAGGTGTCCTATCTTACTCCCTTGTCCTATCTTACTCCCTTGAGGCAGGGTCTCTCCCTGAACCTGGTGCCAGGCTGCCAGCCAGCAAGCCCCAACAACACCAAGGTTAGAGGCTCTTTACATGGATGCTAGAGATTTGAACTCTGGTCCTTGTGCTTGCACAGCATGCAGTTTTACCTGATGAGCCATCTACTCATCCCTTAGAACAATCTCTCTTAAAGAAACTCACTTCTGTAAGAAATGCACTAATGAAGCCGGGCAGTGGTGGCATACGCCTTTAACCCCAGCACTTGGGAGGCAGAGGCAGGTGGATTTCTGAGTTCGAGGCCAGCCTGGTCT
>NW_022196891.1:2433815-2462511 GCF_008632895.1 Mastomys coucha
AAAGAAAGAAAGAAAGAAAGAAAGAAAGAAAGAAAGAAAGAGAAAGGAAGGAAGGAAGGAAGGAAGAATTGCATTAATGGCTTCTCAGTGCCCTTATCTGCACCTGGGCTCCAATTCCCAATTCTGCCAGAACGGCAGTGGAATTTCAGTATGAGATTTGGTGGAGGCAAACAATATTACATCACAGTTCTGGGAAGATTAGGAGAGTACGATCAATGCCATGGTGCAGAGGTACACACTGTTCCAGTTTCTTGGGAAGCATGTCTTGTCTTTGATGGCAGACAGTGTGCTTTACATTCAGAAAGAATGATCTTGGTAAAGGAGACAGAAGGGACTTTTCATTTCATGCTATCTGCACCCTTAAGTTTGTCCTTTATTTTATTATTTTAGTTTTAGTCTATGAAATCCAGGGTCCATTCTTCTTAAGGATGAATTGACATGCAAGCAGAAGTGTCGGGGCTGGCTTTGGTTGCTGTCCCTTGGATAGATCCTCTGCTTCTCTTCACAGTATCTGTGTTGTCCACTCTCATAAATATTTATTCCTTAGCCAACTCTCTCCCTTTCTTTGCATTTGTTTTTAAACTCATCTCTCCAGTCCCTCTATAGGCACTTCTGCAGCCCAGACTGGTCTCACACTCCCTATGTAGGTGAGGATGACCTGCTTCTAGCTCCTGAGAGCTGGGATTTCAGGTGTGTGCCACCCACCTGGTTTATGTGGTGCTGGGAATCAAACCCAGAGATCTATGCATGCCAGGCAAGTGCTCCACCAATCTTGCCAGCCCCTTACTCGCTTTCTTGTGTTTGCATCAAGCTCTTTTCTGTTTTCTAGAACCCTCTTTCCCATTGCTGCCCCATTTCCAACCCCCCCTCAAGTATTTTATATCTGCTTCTGGTCTTGCTCCTTCTTCCTAACTCCCTCCAATGACATCAAAGGATGTGTGTGTTGGTGAAGGTCCCCTGTAGCTGGAAGTCTGGGTTGAAACCGAACCACAAACATGTTATCAAGAGTGTCTCCTTGCCTCTAGATTAGTGCTACACTATTCACTGAGAAAGTCCCTCTTGTCACTGGATGGTCCTTCATCCACTAGAGCATTTCTTTTCTCAAAACAGCCAGCAGGGCCAGCGTAGCCTACTTACTGGAGACTTTAGCACTGTAAATCCTACATTCTGGCATCCAAGCCACAAGTCTATGTCAAACAGAACAGTTGGTCACCTTAGTAGCAACAGACTAGCACAGAGGTTAACCATGAGGTATGGGTGGTCTGGGCTCAGAAAGTGAGACCCATGAGAAGAGATGAAGGAAGCTGAGACCGCTGATCCTGCAACAGAGGACTGGCCGAGGGTGGACAGTGGCTATTTTGGGGACAACAGTCACGTGTTCTCTGAGCATGCTACATCTCATCTCCCCCAGAGATCAGAGTCAGAGGAAATGGGTGTGTGGGGAGTCTGAATTTACTCACAAAGCCAAATTTCCTGACAGTGAGTATTCTTGGACACTAGAACGAGTCTCTAAGACAGATTGAGCATTGCTCTTAAGATCTTCAGCACAAGGAATTCCAAAGGGCTTTTGAGAATGTGGGTGTGGCTCAGGACCTGGGAAGGAGAACAGAACACAGGATTCTGTTCCTACTACCCAGATCTTTTGTGGATCCGATTTTGTTTCTTGTCATTGCTTGTCTTCAGTTAAGCCTTACCGTGACTGGGACAAAAGTGGCTTCATCATGGTTTCCTGGGAGATTTCAAGCTCCACTGATGAGTGATGGAGAGGAAAGACAAACTTGTTTTTTGCTTTTCTCTAAGGAATGTTCTCATTAAGAAAAGTTTATGTGGGTCCATCTTTAATGATAGTGGGGTTGGTTAGGGGCTGGGCAGGAGTCCTGTCTATGACGACTACCACCCCATCAGAGTGAGGGGTCCCTCTTCTCTCCCTGTGCATTGCTCTGAGAGTTCGTTAGGGCACCAGGATTTAACCTGTGACCACATTTTCCCCATGGAGAATTCTTGTTATAAGAACTAGGGCTTGTTGAGTTTTTTTTTCCTTCTTTCAGTTATAGAACCGTCTCTCATCCTGTGAACCTAAGCCCTAGTGAATCACTGTGGTTTAAAGTGGCATGTTCTTTGATTGATGGTTCAGACTCTGAAAGCCCCAAGGGTCCAGGTTAGTTGACTGTTGGTCTTCCTATGGAGTTACTATCTCCCTTGAGGACCTCAATCCTTCCTCCTATTCTTCTGTAAGAGTCCCAAAGCTCCAGCCACTGGCTGTGGTGTCTGCATCTGTCTGAGTCAGATGCTGGGTAGAGCCTCTCAGAGGTCATTCATGATAGACTCCTGTCTCCAAGCATAACAGAATATCATTAATAGTGTCAGGGATTGGTGTTTCCCATAGTATTGGTCTCAAGTTGCGTCAATTGTTTGGCTGTTCCCTAAGTCTCTGCTTCATCCTCCATCCCTACATTTCTTGTAGACAGGATAAAATTTGAGTCAAAAGTTTTGTGGGTTGGTGTTCCTATCAAACCACCAACCAAAGAACATACCTGGGCTGGACCTAGGCCTCCCCACACATATGTAGCTGACATGCAGCTTTGTCTTCATGTGAGTTCCAAACAACTGGGGCCAAAGCTATCCCCAAAACTGTTGCCTGTTCATGGGATATGTTCTTCTAGCTGGGCTGCCTTGTCTGGCATTAGTGGGAGAGGATGTGCCTAGCCTCACATTGACTTGAGGTTTGAGGGTTGGGGGATACCCAGGGAGGCTCCCACCTCCTCAGAGAAGGAGAGGAGTCAAGAGGGGAAGGATTTTGGGAGGGATGACCAGGAGGGTGTAAGGAAAATAATTAATTAAAAGTAAAAGTAAAAGTAAAAAAAAAAAGTAGTGTGTTGGTGTTGATGGTAGTGTTGATGGAGGATTCTTGTTCTAGGGATTTCCCCTTTCATGAGAACAGCTTTGTTGGTTGGAAACTGTAACATCTTAGGTCTATTTTCTTTACATGAGTTTTGTATTGTCAATGGACCACACCGTCCGAGGTCAAACGCAGAGCAATTGTTTGGTAGAGCCATAAACTCTGGGTTATCTCCTTTACTCACTTTCTATATATGTTCCCTGAATTCTGCCCACACACCTGCTTAGGATAGGCCCAGTCAGTGACTCTGAAACTGTCCCACCCACCAGGCTCACCACACTCACAGTGAGAATCTTCCTGGGCTATTATTATGTATGCTAACCAGTTCAGAGTAACAAGATCAGACAGGGGCCAGGAGAAACCCTGAAAGAAAAAAAATGGTTTCTGCATGAATAGTTTTTTAAGGTAAAAATGAGCACTCTCTCTTACACACATATACACACATACACACACTTGAGTTTTAGTTTTATATTTGGTCCTTGCATGAATAGCTTTTTAAGGTATTCAGAGTTTAATAAACACACATGTGAAGAATTTGGTTTTATATCTGGATGTAAACTAGATGAAAGGAATTCTGCTTTAGTATTATGAGGTATGCAGCCCTGTAGTGTCACTGTCTTCGTATTTAAACCAACAATGAGTGTGCAACAGCAATACAGAGAACAGAATGTGTCAAAGAAGACAGTCAGGAGGGCCACCGGCCTTTTAATGGGCAATTTGAGCAACCAACAAGCTCATGAAAACAGTTGCCACAGTTTCTCCCTGTGTGATAAAGAGGCATGCCTGTGGTGTTATTTGCTGTTCTACTGGCCATTTTTGCTTCATGAGATAGCATCTCATGCCAGTTGGTGTGGTACCAATGGAAGAAGAGAAGACGCTTGGATGGGAAGCTAAGGGACAATAATTTTGGAAGATAGTTTTGTAAGTGTACCTTCTGCTTATGACCTTAAGAATCTTCCTGATGAAGCTGTGATTCTAAAAGCTAAGTAGAAAAGCCATGAGCAACAGGAGAATCTTCCTTATGTTGACCGAACATAAAGCATGGGTTTCATCAGCTATGACATTCACCAACATCCCTGTCAGGCATAACTACTACCTCCCTCCTTTCTATTTTCTTCTCTCCCTAGCCCTGGTCTCTTCCCAAGTTAGCTCCAAATCTGTTATGTAGATGAAGATGGCTTTGAACTCCTGATCTTCCTGCCACCCCTCAAGTGCTGGAGTCACAAGCTACCCCTCTATCCCTAGTGTATGCCATACTAGTAATCAAGCCCAGGACTCGTTCCCTACATGCTAGGTAAGTGATCTACCAAGCCAACTCTAACCCTAGCCTGAGACTAAAGAGCATATCTTGCCAGGTAAGGTGGCGCACACCAGTAGTCGCAGCATTTCTGGGGTAGATGTAGGATCTGGAGTTGAAGATCTTTCTTATTACATAGTGAATTGAGGCTACATCAGACCTTCTTTCCACACAAAAAAATAAATAAATAAATAAATAAATAAATAAATAAATAAATAAGTAAAAAAGCAACTTGGTACATGTTTATGATGTCAGTTGATGCCACATGCCGACCTGCATCTCAGGCTGTCTATTATAAAGATTACTTAGGTGTCACTAAGAATCAGCAAATGGTAGACCATAGATACAATGCTCTCCCAACTTCCAAACTCTTCGTCAGGGCAACAGCACGAGTGGCTCCTGCCCATTCATGGTGTAATAACATCTATCCTTTACACTGCACAACTGTTTATTTCTTACTAGTCAAGTACTTATAAGGTAGTATCTCATTTTTTTAAGGATCCAGAGTATATATTCTACTGAGTTCCTATAATATTTGTGGGAGAAAAAAAAAAGAAAAACACAAACAAGCAAGCAACAGCAAAAGTGCTTAATTTGAACCTGAAATGAAACAGGCAGCATCCAAGTTCACAAGCTCTGAAAATCCCTGCATTATCAGTGAACGACCAGGAGACAAAATATTTTAACATATTGTTTGCACTTTGAAAACACCTTGATTAAAGTGCTCTCAGGGAGAGGAACCATATGCAACCTGTAGATGTGAAAGTATTCTGCTACTATGATTCCCTTAATGAGAACTTCAACCAGCCCCACAGCACAGCTGCCCCCTAAAACACATTTGAACTCACTGTGTGTTGAAGCTCCAGGGTAGTGTGCCCTTGGCATAAAGACTAGGTGCCCCTCTGTAGGTAGCAGCATAGAAACCACTAATACCTATCTTCAAGATCTCCCATGCATTGAATGATGACGCTCCTGAAACTTTGACATTGAGTAGTGACTAGTTCAGTTATTCTAACTTCACCAACCTACAGTCCTGGAAGCTGTCTAGGAACTTTTCATTTGACCCAACTTGAACCTAAGGACAATCTTCTGATTATATTGAAGTCACTTGATCTTCTGTTATTTATAGCATGATCTGTAATTTCTTTTTTTCTTTTTTTATTAGATATTTTCTTTAGTTACATTTCAAATGATATCTCCTCTCTTGGTTACCCCCCCCAAAAAACAAAAACAAAAACCAAATCCTGTTTCTTCCCCCCTCCCCTTGCTCACCAACCCACCTTCTCCCACTTCCTGGCCCTGGCATTCCCCTACACTGGGGCATAGAACCTTCACAGGACCAAGGGCCTCTCCTCCCATTGATGACCAATCAGGCATCTTCTGCTACATATGCTGCTGGAGCCATGAGTCCCACCATGTGTGCTCTTTGGTTGATGGTTTAGTTCCTGAGAGCTCTGAGGGTACTAGTTAGTTCATATTGTTGTTTGTCCCAAAGGGCTACAAACCCTTCAGCTCCTTGGGTCCTTTCTCTAGCCCCTTCATTGAGGACCCTGTGCTCAGTTCAATGGATGGCTGTGAGCCTCTACTTCTGTATTAGTTGGGTACTGTCAGAGCCTCTCAGGAGAGAACTTATATCAGGCTCCTGTCAGCTAGCACTTGCTGGCATCCACAATAATGTCTGGATTAGATGATTGAATATGGGAAGGATTCCCAGGTGGAACAGTCTCTGGATTGTCCTTCCTTCACTCTCTTCTCCATAGTTAGTCTCTGCAACTCTTTCCATGGGTATTTTGTTCCCCCTTTTAAGAAGGAATGAAGTATCCACACTTTGGTCTTCCTTCTTCTTGAGTTTCTTGTAGTTTGTGGATTGTACTTTGTGTATTCCGATCTTCTGGGCTAATAGCCATTTTTCTTTACCTAGAATTTGCTCTGTCCCAGGCTGGCCTGTAATTAAGAAATCTGATTTCTTTTGTCTTCTGGGATTAAAATATATACCATGCCTGGGTCTAAGGTTTTTTGTTATTGTTGTTGTTTTTTTCTGTTTTTTTCGAGACAGGGTTTCTCTGTGTAGCCATAGCTGTCCTGTCTTGTAGACCAGGCTTGCCTCAAACTCAGAAATCTGCCTGCCTCTGCCTCCCAAGTGCTGGGATTAAAGGCATGCACCACTACTGCCCAGCGGGCCTAAGCTTTTCACGGCCATTATTGCTCAAGATCCAGATCAAAAGCCTGTGTCTTCCAGCTACAAGTGTGATCCAAATCTTGAGGTTCCATTGCTGGATTGTAGTTCATTCCAGATTAAAAGTCCAAACTATTCCATGTTCAAATGCAAACAAACAATAAAACAATAAGCTTACCTGGGTTGGATCTTGCTCTTACATTATTACCCCCTAAATCTCTTTATCTTGTTCTTTAATATCTTTCTGACAAAGCTGGCTCATTAGTACAGATGTCTCTGTTATTTCATGTCTGAGAAGCCCCTCATTTAATTCATATTGCATTCTTATATTTTGCATAGTTGAGAAATCCTGTAAAGATCGTTCTTTCATTAATTTTATATATTCTTGAACTCATGTTTTCAGAGTTCTTTCCCACAGCCTTCAGGGCTGTCCTGAAGGTCACAGCATTACTATTTTGCTGAGGAACACCAAACACATTCCTGGAATTGTGCTGTTTCTGATTTTCATGGAGTCATTAATCTTGGCAGGGAGAACATTCCCCAAAGGAGGAACATAAAGTAAAATATATACATTATTATACAAATAAGCCTTATGCCTACAGCAACCACCAGCACTGAGAAGATCCACACCCTGATGGCTCTGCTCCAGAGGTAGGAACTGTGTCACACTGTCTTTTCTGATGTTATGCTAGCATCCACAATAGTGTCTGGATTTGATGATTGAATATGGAAAGGACTCCCAGGTGGAGCAGTCTATAGATTGTCCTTCTTTCAGTCTTTACTCCATAGTTTATCTCTGCAACTCCTTAGATGGGTATTTTGTTCCCCCTTCTAAGAAGGAATGAAGCACCTACACACACTTCCTTCTTCTTGAGTTTCTTGTGATATGTGGATTGTATTTTGGGTATTCTGAGCTTCTGGGTTAATATCCACTTATCAGAGAGTGCATGCCATGTATGTTCTTTTGTGATTGGTTTACCTCACTCAGGATGATATTCTCCAGATCCATCCATTTCCCTAAGAATTTCATAACTTCAATGTTTTTAATAGCTGAGTAGTACTCCATTGTATAAATGTATCACATTTTCTGTATCCATTCCTCTGCTGAGGGGCATCTGGATTTTTTCCAGTTTCTGGCTATTATAAATAAGGCTGCTATGAACATAGTGGAGCATGTGTCCTTATTACATGTTGGAGCATCTTCTGGGTATATGCCCAGAAGCGGTATAGCTGGGTCCTCTAGTAATACTATGTCCAATTTCCTGAGGAACCATCAAACTGATTTCCAGAGTGGTTGTACCAGCTTGCAATCCCACCAGCAATGAAGGAGTGTTCCTCTTTCTCCACAACCTCTCCAGCATCTGCTTCACCTGAGTTTTTGAACTTAGCCATTCTGACTGGTGTGAGATGGAATCTCAAGGTCTTTTTAATTTGCATTTCCCTGATGACTAAGGATGTTGAACATTTCTTTAGGTACTTCTCAGCCATTCGGTATTCCTCAGTTGAGAATTCTTTGTTTAGCTTGGTACCCCATTTTTAATAGGGTTATTTGATTCTCTGTAGTCTAACTTCTTGAGTTCTTTGTGTATATTGGATATTAGCCCTCTATCGGATACAGGATTGGTAAAGATCTTTGCCCAATCTGTTGGTTGCCCTTTTGTCCTATTGACAGTGTCCTTTGCCTTACAAAAGCTTTGTAATTTTATGAGGTCCCATTTGTCAATTCTTGAACTTGGAGCATGAGCTATTGGTGTTCTGTTCAGGAAATTTTCCTCTGTGTCTATGTGCTCCAGGCTTTCCCCCACTTTCTTTTCTATTATTTTCAGTGTATCTGGTTTTATGTGGAGGTCCTTGATTCACTTGGAGTTGAGCTTTGTAGAGGGAGATAAGAATGGATAGATTTGCATTCTTCTATATACTGATCGACAGTTGAGCAGCACCATCTGTTGAAAATGCTGTCTTTTTTCCACTTGGATGGTTTTAACTCCTTTGTCAAAGATCAAGTGACCATAGGTGTGTGGGTTCATTTCTGGGTCTTCAATTCTACCCCATTGATCTACTTGCCTGTCACTGTACCAATACCATGCAGTTTTTATCACAATTGCTCTGTAGTGCATCTTGAGATCAGGGATGGTGGTTCCACCAGAGGTTCTTTTATTGTTGAGAATAGTTTTCTTTATGCTAGGTTTTTTTTGTTATTCCAGATGAATTTGCCAATTGTTCTTTCCAAGTCTGTGAAGAATTGAGTTGGAATTTTGATGGGGATCGCATTGAATCTGTAGATTGCTTTCAGCAAGATGGCCATTTTTACTATATCAATCCTAAAAATCCGTGAGTATGGGAGATCTTTCCATCTTCTGAGACCTTCTTCGATTTCTTTCTTCAGAGACTTGAAGTTCTTGTCATACAGATCTTTTACTTGCTTAGTTGAAGTCACACCAAGATATTTCATATTATTTATGACTTATTGTGAAGGGTGTTGTTTCCCTAATTTCTTTCTCAGCCTGTTTATCCTTTGTGAAGAGGAAGGCCATTGATTTGCTTGAGTTAATTTAATATCCAGCTACTTTGCTGAAGTTGTTTATCAGGTTTAGGAGCTCTCAGATGGAATTTTTGGGGTCACTTAAGTATACTATCATATCATCAGCAAATAGTGATAATTTAACTTCTTCTTTTCTAATTCATATCCCTTTGATACGATCTCCTTTTGTTGTCTAATTGCTCTGGCTAGGACTTCAAGTACAATATTGAATAGGTAGGGAGAAAGTGGGCAGTCTTGTCTAGTCCCTGATTTTAGTGGAATTGCTTCAAGTTTCTCTCCATTTAGTTTGATGTTGGCTACTGGTTTGCTGCATATTGCTTTACTATATTTAGGTATGGGCCTTGAATTCCTGATCTTTCTAAGACTTTTATCATGAAGGGATGTTGGATTTTGTTAAGTGCTTTCTCAGCATCTAATGAGATGATCATATGTTTTTTTTCTTTGAGTTTGTTTATATAGTGAATTACCTTGATGGACTTCCATATATTGAACCATCCCTGCATCCCTGGGATGAAGCCTACTTGATCATGATGGATGATCGCTTTGATATGTTCTTGGATTTGCTTTGCGAGAATTTTGTTGAGTATTTTTGCATCGATACTCATAAGGGAAATTGGTCTGAAGTTTTCTTTCTTTGTTAGATCTTTGTGTGGTTTAGGTATCAGAGCAAATGTGGTTTCATAGAACAAATTGGGTAGAGTGCCTTCTATCTTGTGGAATAGTTTGAGGATTAATGGTATTAGGTCTTCTTTGAAAGTCAGATAAAACTCTGCACTAAAAACAACAAGAACAAACCCCTGTTTGTTGTTTTTGTTTGTTTGTTTGTTCCTGGGAGGGGAAACTGGGAAAAGAAAAATCATATGACATGTAAATAAAGAAAATATCTAATAAAAAACAACAACAAAAAAAAATCCTCTGCACTAAACCCGTCTGGTCCTGGGCTTTTTTTGCTTAGGAGACTATTAATGACTGTATGACTGTTTCTATTTCATTTGCAGATATGGGACTGTTTAGATCATTGATCTGATCTTGATTTAACTTTGGTACCTGGTATCTTTCTAGAAAATTGTCCATTTCGTCCAGGTTTTCCAGTTTTGTTGAGTATAGGCTTTTGTAGTAGGATCTCATGATTTTTTGGATTTCCTCGGTGTCTGTTGTTATGTCTCCCTTTTCATTTCTGATCTTGTTAATTAGGATACTGTCTCTCTGCCCTCTAGTTAGTCTGGCTAAGGGTTTATCTATTTTGTTGATTTTCTCAAAGAACCAGCTCATGGTTTGGTTGATTCTTTGTATACTTCTTTTTGTTTCCATTTAGTTAATTTCAGCTCTGAGTTTTTTTATTTCCTGCCATTGACTCCTCTTGGGTGATTTTTCTTCCTTTTGTTCTAGAGCTTTCAGATGTGTTATCAAACTGCTGGTGTATGCTCTTTCTAGTTTCTTTTTGGAGGCACTTAGAACTATGAGTTTTCCTCTTAGGACTGTTTTCATTGTGTCCCATAAGTTTGGGTATGTATTGGCTTCATTTTCATTAAACTCTAGAAAGTCTTTAATTTCTTTCTTTATTTCTTCCTTGACCAAGTTATCTTTGAGTAGAGTGTTGTTAAGCTTCCACGTGTATGTGGGCATTCTATTGTTTATGTTGTTATTGAAGAGCAGCCTTAGACAATGGTGATGTGATAAAATGCAAGGAATTATTTCAATCTTCTTGTATCTCTTGAGGCCTGTTTTGTGACCAGTTATTTGGAGAAGGTACCATGAGGTGCTGAGAAGAAGGTAAATCCTTTTGTTTTAGGATAAAAAGTTCTATAGATATCTGTTAAATCCATCTGTTTCATAACTTCTGTTAGTCTCACTGTGTCTTTGTATAGTTTCTGTTTCCATGATTTGTCCATTGCAGAGAGTTGGGTGTTGAAGCCTCCCATTATTATTGTGTATGGTGCAATGTGTGCTTTGAGCTTTAGTAAAGTTTCTTTTATGAATGTAGATGCCCTTGCATTTGGAACATAGAGGTTCAGAATTGAGAGTTCATCTTTGTAGATTTTACCTTTGATGAGTATCAAGTGTCCTTCCTTATCTTTTTTGATCTCTTTGAGTTGGAAGTCGATTTTATTCCATATTAGAATGGATACTCCACCTTGTTTCTTGGGACAATTTGCTTGGAAAATTGTTTTCCAGCCTTTTACTCTGAGGTAGTGTCTGTCTTTGTCACTGATGTAGTTTTCCTGAATGCAACAAAATGTTGGGTCCTGTTTACGTACCCAGTCTGATAGCCTATGTCTTTTTATTGGGGAATTGAGTCCATTGATATTAATAGATATTAAGGAAAAGTAATCTTGTTTCCTGTTATTTTTGGGTTAGAGTTTAACTTTTGTTCATGTGGCTATCATCTTTTAGTTTTGTTGGAAGATTACTTTCTTGCTGTTTCTAGGATGTAGTTTCCCTCTTTGTCTTGGAGTTTTCCACTTATTATCCTTTAAAGGGCTGGATTTGTGGAAAGATACTGTATAAATTTGATTTTGTCATGGAATACTTTGGTTTCTCCATCTATGGTAATTGAGAATTTTGCTGGGTATAGTAGCCTGGGCTGGCAATTGTGTTCTCTTAGGGTCTGTATGACATCTGCCCAGGATCTTCTGGCTTTCATAGTCTCTGGCAAGAAGTCTGGTGTAATTCTGATAGGTCTGCCTTTGTATGTTACTTGACCTTTTTCCCTCACTACTTTTAAAATTCTTTCTTTGTTTTGAGCATTTGGTGTTTTGATTATTATGTGATGGGAGGAATTTCTTTTCTGGTCCAGTCTATTTGGAGTTCTGCGGGCTTCTTGTATGTTCATTTGGCATCTCATTTTTTAGGTTAGGGATTTTTTTTCTATAATTTTGTTGAAGATATTTACTGGCCCTTTAAGTTTGGAGTCTTCACTCTCTTCTATACCTATTATCCTTAGGTTTGATCTCCTCATTGTGTCCTGGATTTTCTGGATGTTTTAGGTTAGAAGCTTTTTGTATTTTGAGTTTTCTTTGACTATTGTGTCCATGTTTTCTATGGTATCTTCTGCACCTGAGATTCTCTCTTCTATCTCTTGTATTCTGTTGATGATGCTTACATCTGTGGCTCCTGACTTCTTTCCTAGGTTTTATATCTCCAGTGTTGTCTCTCTTAGTGATTTCTTAATTGTTTCTACTTCCCTTTTGAGGTCCTGGAAGGTTTTGTTCAATTTCTTCACCTGTTTGGTTGTGCTTTCCTGTAATTCTTTAAGGGCTTTTTGTGTTTCCTCTTTAAGGACTTGTTCCTGTTTAGCTGTGTTCTCCTGTATTTCTTTAAGGAATTTATTTATGTCCTTCTTAAATTCTTCTATCACCATCATGAGACATGATTTTAGATCCAAATCTTGCTTTTCCCAGGGTGTGTTGGGGTATCCAGGATTTGCTGTGGTGGGAGTACTAGGTTCTGATTGTGCCAAGTACTCTTGGTTTCTATTGGTAAGATTCTTGCATTTGCCTTTAGCCATCTGTTAACCTCTGGTGTTAGATGTTCTTACTGTCTCTGGCTGGAGCTTGTTCCTCCTGTGGTTCTGTAAGCCTGTGTCAGCACTCCTAGGAGACCATCTCTCCTCTGGTAAGACTGGTGTGCAGAGAGGGCTGTGGATCAGCTGTTCCTCCTGGGTACGGATGGATGAATGAAGGACCCTCTCCCAGTTGCTCTGCAGCTTCTGTGGGTTTTGCCTCCTGACTGGTCCTTTCTTAGAGAGTCACTGGAGTGAAAATGGAGATCTTTCCTGAGACCCCTAGTCAGAGCACTCTCTGGAGTCCTGCTCTCTGCTTTTGGGAAAGGTGCATAGAGGGTTGTGGATCAGCTGTCTCTCCTAGTTGTAGATGGAGGTAGAAAGGACCCTGTCCCAGGTGCTCTGCTGCTTCTGCGGCCTGTGGATGGAAATGTTTTGTACCATTGCTTTCAGCTTTGAGTTTGATTATTTCTTGCCACCGACTCCTTTGGAGGACTCTTTGGTTATTCTAGAGCTGTCAGGAGCAATGCTTAGTGACTAATATGAGATCTAACATTTCTTGTTACAGGCACTTCATGCTATGAACTTGCCTCTCAGAACTGAGCACATTGTTCTCATTCTCATTCAATCCTAAAACTTTTTTGATTTCCTTCTTAATTCCTGCCTTGGGCCACTTTTTTTTTTTTTTAATTCAGTAGTGAGAAGTTTAGTTTCCATGAGATTTTTAACTTCTGACTGTTACTATTGTATTGATATCTGTCTTTGATCCATGGTGGTCTGATAGGATGCAGGGTGTTACTTCAGTTTTCTTATATCTGTTTTATAAAACTTGCTCTTTGTCCAAATATGTGGTCACTTCAGGTGAAAGTTTCAAGAGCTACTGAGAAGACTATATATTTTCTTGTGTTTGAATGGAATAGTATAGAGATGTCTTCTAGATCCAGTTAACATGATTTTATTTAACTCCAGCATTTCTCTTGTTTAATTTTTGGATGACCTGTATATTGGCAAGAGTGGAGTACTGAAGTCACCCACTATCACTGAGGGTCAATATGTGATTTTTGGCTGTAGTAGTGTTTCTTATAATGAACTTGTGTGCTAAAGTGCTTATTGTGTAAGTGTTCCAAATTGCAATATCCTCTTGGTGAATTTTTCTTTTAATGAGTATATACTGCCCTTCCCTAGCTCTTCTGACTAGCTTTTGTTTGAAGTCTATTTTACCAGATATTAAAATAGCTACGTTGGCCGGGCAGTGGTGGTGCATGCCTTTAATCCCAGCACTTGGGAGGCAGTGGCAGGTGGATTTCTGAGTTCAGGGCCAGCGTGGTCTACAGAATTTGTTCCAGGACAGCCAGAGCTATACAGAGAAACCCTGTCTAGAAAACAAAAACAAAAACAAAAACAAAAACAAAAAAATACAAAACAAAATAAAATAGCTACATCTTCTTGCTTGTTTCACCCATTTGCTTAGAATACTTTTTCTACCCATTTATATTGAGTTGATGTCTCTTCTTGATAGTGAAGTTTTTTTTTTTTTTTTGGATGCAGCAGAAAAATGGATCCTATTTTCTAATCCAATCTGTTAGGCTGTTTCACTTTATTGTGTAATTGGGACCATTAATTGCCAGGAGCCATCTAGGAGAGGCTAAAAAACTAGCAGGTGATCTTTCTGAGATCATCTCACCATAAACTCTCAAACGTGATGGATAAGCCCTTTTCAGGCAAGGCCAAAGGGGACAAGATTTTAGAAAAGATGCCTGCTATTAATATGCCTTTCTTGTTATTATTAAATATATGTAACAATCACTAGGTATTAGCCCACCGCTTTGGGCAGATTTCTGCAGATCAATGAAGATGTACTATCTTATAGGGATGCTATGTAGGCAAATAGATTATTTCTGAATACTTAATGATGATCCTATACAAATTCCTAAAATTATACTATTGATGATTAAGGCCTTTATAATAGGACTGCTATTAAAGCCCTCTCTGATATGAAAACTGCAATGAGAACTCTGACAGTCTTCAAGTGTCAGGAGTTAACTGCTTCTGGTACAGAAAGCAGGCATTTACAACTTAGAGCACATTCCAAGAGGCTGTAAAACAATTTACCAAGGTCATAAAAGGGAACTAATGATTTATAGTGGATGCAAGAACAGAAGAAAAAATATTGACTGTTTTTTTTTTTTCTATACAAAACTTCAATGTTAACTTAGTCACAAAAATTATGGCCTTTGACTCTCTATGAACCTGTGGAGCTAGTAACAGAAAATGACTGTCTAGCTAGATAACTAGTCTTAATGTAAACACACGTAAACATTTGTGTTGTAAACTTCTTATTCAACTTGGGATTGGAACTTATGTTTGAAATTTTAGTTAACTTTTGTTTAATAAAAAAGTGGGGGGAGATGCTTGGAAAAACCATGTGAGCTATTCCCCTAGAGCAGGTATAAAAAAACTAGGAATGATTACATTGCGTTATAGCAGAAGGAGAAAACAAGATTAGGAGGAGGAAGGACGGGGACAGCAGAGTAGAGTAACTTAGAGATTAAAGGGAGCACAGAGTCTCATAGATTCTCTCCCCTTTATTTTCCCTTAGAAATAAAGAGGACATTAGGGCAGGAGCAGAAGAAGAGAGTAATACACAGATAGCAGAGAGAAACAGGGACAAAGAAGAAGCTCCACGAAAGCAGAAAGAGCAGGCAGGCTTCTCCTGACCATGCGACAGAACAGCAAGATGGGCTTAGTCTTACTCAAGAGGACAACGTTTTTTTCTTACAGACTGGTTTAACTCATTTAGCAGTGAAGGGGTAGAAGTCTTTTCTTTCTCATTTTTCATCCAGGATGAATGAGCTGTTTTCTGCACTGGCACCTGGACGTTTGCCCCATATGCATATGTAAGTATGGAAGCACCTGTAAGTATGTAACTATGAGATAGGTACATACCTGTGTCCAACTGGAGTTCAGGAAAGTACATGGGCGCATGTGCATAAATGTGTATATAAATGTATGTGAGTTTACATCTATTTGCTTGTGTAAGTTTTTCCTTCCATGAGATCTTCTCCTGGTTCAGTAAAAGTTTATTGCTCTGAACCTTCCTCCTGCCTGACAAAGGCAAGGCTTTTGGGCAAGAGAGAAAGAAGCCCTTGCAATTAATTCTTTATTCAGTCCCCTGCTGTTTTACCACAAGTGTTAAGGCCCCGGAGGCCAGCAATTTCTGGCTTCAGAGTAACTTAGCCTCAAGACAGGTAAACATTATTATAGGAAGCAACCTAATCTTTCCTGAGACCAAGTCTTGCTCCCTGCCTAAGCTCTTCCCCCTCAGCTGCTTCATAGAGGACCCAGCCTGGAGCTCCTGACATTCAGATTGATAATTATTAATGGGCAGTGTTTATTGATTCCTGATATTTTGTTGTTATGATATGACTGTTTTCCCCACTCTTTTGATTTATTGGTCTGTGATTGATTGATTGATTGATTGATTGATTGAGTCCTCTTGGGTGTAGTTAAACTTCTTCAGACTGAATGTTTCTTACTAGTGCCTTTTGTAAAGCTGGATTGGAAATTGTTGAAAGTTAGTTTTACTGTAGAATATTTGTCTTTCTATGTCTATTGTGATTGGTAGCTTTGCTGCACGTAGTTGTCTGGGATGGTATCTGTGGTCTTTTTGAATATGTAGAACATCTGTCCAGGCCCTTCTGGCTTTTAGAGTCTCCACTGAGAAGCGAGGTGTTATTGTAAGAGGTCTCTTTTTCTATGCTATTTGATCTCTTTCCTTTGCATCTTTAATATCTGTATTTTCTGTACATTTAATGTTTTGATTATTACATATTTTAAGGAGTTTCTTTTCTGATCCTAAGTTGAATCCTGTATGCGTCTTGTACCTTAATAGGTACCCCCTTTAAATTGGGAGAATTTTCTTCTTTGATTTCATTAAAACTATGTAATTTTTTTGGCTCTGTATTCCTCCCATTCCAGAGACAACAACGTCTTTTCATGCAGTGCCAGCCTGGTCCCTGAGACACATGGTGAAGGTTTGGAGTGAATGGATTTGACCATATCGAATGCCTTCAACTCTGGCAAAGTGGATATTGTTGCCCTCAGTTATCCCTTCATTGAGTTCAACTGCAAGGTCGATGCATACATGTTTTAGTACGACTTATACCCACAGTAAGTCCAACAGCACAGTTGAAGTTGAGAATGGAAAACTTGTCAATGGGAAGGCCATCTCCATCTTCCAGGAGTAAGATTATGCCAACATCAAATGGGGTAATGTTGATACCAAGTAGGTTTTGGAGTCTACTGGTATCTTCAACACCATGGAAAAGACCAGAGATCATTTGAAGAGCTAAGCTAAAGAGTCATCATCTCTGCCCCTTCTGCTGATGCCCTCATGTTTGTGATGAGCATGAACCATAGATTTATGACTACTTACTCGTGATTGTCAGCAATGTCTCATACACCACTGTACCACCAACTCTGTATGCCCCCAATTAATGTCACCCATTACAACTTTGGTATCAGAGAGGGACCCATGGCTGTGATCCATGCCCTTTCTGTTACTCAGAACACTGTGGATGGCTTCTCTGGAAAACTGTAGCATACCTGTCAGACTGCCTTGACTATCAACCCACGGGTGCTTACAAGGCTGTGGATAATGTCATCACAGAGCTGAACTGGAAGGTCACTGGCTGGAGACAGGCTGGTGGCTGCTGAGGAGGCCCTATCCCAACCCAGCCCCACCCCCTTAGCACCTCACTTCACCCCAGACCTCCAAATGAAGCAGAATGGGATGCTTCTTTTGAATGCTATCGATGATAAGTTCACAGCCACCCTCCACATTTTTTTTTCTGTGCTTTTGACCTAGAATCTCCTCCTTCCTCTACAACCATTACTCATGGGTTTGTTTTTTCATAATATCCCAGATTTTCTGTGCCTAGATTTTTTTGTTGCCGTTGTTTTTTGTTTTGACATTTTCTTTGACTATGCTGTTTCTTCTACCTTGTCTTCAAGACCTGAAATTCTCTCTTCCATGCTGTTTCATCTGTTAATGAGGCTTATTTTGAGGTTTTGGTTTGACATCTTAAGTTTTTCACTTTCATTTTTATCTCAGTTTGGGTTTTCTTTAGTGATTTCTTTGTTAAATTCTACTTTCATGTCTTGAAACCTTTTCACTATTTCACTCAACTGTTTCTATTTTCATTAAGGCATTTATTCAAATCCTCCTTAAAGTCCTTGAACATATTTATAATTATTATTTTGAAGTTCTTGTCCTGTGCTTTATTAAATTGCTTTTCTGAGAACTTATTTCAATAGGGCTGCTGTCATCTCGGGGAGGCATATTGTCTTGGCTGTTTATGCTCTTGTACTGGTGGTATCTATGCTTCTGGAGTTATTGTGTTTGAGGTGTTTCTTGGTGTAGCTATCTGGTCTTGCCTTTGTTGGGTGATGGGTGATCCATTCTTTGGTTGCTGTTGCCCTCTTTGGATCTTAGTCAAGTGTGGTGGCTGTGGAGTTCCTGGTAGCTGTCCTTGTAGGCTGGCTGGTGAAACAAATGAATATGGATTAAGCTAGGGGGTCCTTGTTTTGCACCAAGAGATGAGTCACCCAGGATGTAGATGTGGAGTGGGAGGAGGGGCCCCTGTAGTCCGGCTGCTATAGGACTACTGCAGGGTCTAGAATGGAGGACAGGAAAGAAAAGACAGTGAAAACCATCTACCTGGAGTCCTTGCTATATAGTGTTTCTGCACATGGATGGGTGACTTAAAGGAATGGAGAGAGTCAAAAAGGAAACTGAAAGGGTTGGCAGAGAAGAACTAAGAGGTACCAAGCTCATATAGATAGTCCTGCATTGCCTGTTAGGAGCTTCATGATCTTATGCAACATTTCTTTCTTTATATCACTATGGTTTTAATTTATTTAAATCACTTAAGACTTTAAATATTTAATATATTATTTAATGTTTATATTTACTATAGTAACACATCATATTTATTATAGAATTGTCACATATTTTAAAATATAATTATTAAAATGTTCATTTTGTGTGTGTGTGTGTACACTTTTTTGTGTGATGGGGTATGTGGGTATGAATACATCAGTGTCTGCCTCAGTCACATCTCATTATTTTGAAACAGGGTCTCTTGCAGAACCCAGAGTTCATTGATTTAGCCATGCTGGCTGCCCAGTGAGCCCCAGGGATCCTCCTGTCTCTTTGTGCTTCCAAGAGAGAACAACAGAACATAACAAAATAAAATATAATAAGATAAAGCAAAACCCATCACATCAAACTTGGACAAGGGAAACAAACAGAAGAAAAGGACACAAGGCTAAGAAAACCAGCCACTCACCCACACAGGAATTCTATTAAAGCATTAAACTGGAAGCCATATTATATATGCAGAGACTTAGTGCCCTGGGCACTCTACTTCAGTCTCTATGAGTTCACATGAGCTTTGATCATGTTGATTTACTGGGCCTTGTTTCCTTGGTGTCATCCATCCCCTCTGGCTCTTACTCTCTTTCTGTGTCCTCTTACATAGATGTAGTGGCTGTTCTTGGTTGTCAGCATGACTATATCTGGAATGAACTACAATTTAGAACTGGAAGGCGCACCTGTGATCCACACGTTGAAGCCGGAAGACAAAAGTTTCTGACCTGGATCTTGGCATGGAGATCTTGAGGCACAATGACCATGAAAAGCTTAGGCCCAGGCGAGGTAGTACACAACTTTAATCCCAGGATATGGAGGCAAGGAGATCTCTGAGTTCAAGGTTAGCCTGAGACAAAGCAAGTCCCAGATCCAGGAGTGTTGATACACACCTTCAATCTGGGCCACACCTTCTGTGGAAGGCCTATAAGGACTTTGGAAGAGGGAAGGCCCACTCTTCTTTGACTGCTTGCACTTACACTTGCCAGCACATCTGCCGGAACCTACTTCTTCTACAGAAGACCAGCTGAAACAACCAGACTTGTGGGACTGAACAAGGACTGGATCCTTGGACTTTCCATCCACAGCTGCGCATCGTTGGGGAGTTGGACTACAGACTGTGAGTCCTCACAATAAATTCCCTCAATATAGAGAGACATTTCATAAGTTCTATGACTCTAGAGAACCCTGACTAATACAATAGAGTTCCCTGCGCTCTGAGGGGAGAGATTTGATGGAGACATCCCATTTAGGACTAAGTGTTCCAAGGTCTCTTACTCTCTACAGGATGTCTGTCTATACATCTCAATATTTGTTCCCCTCTGCTGCAGGAGGAAACTACTCTGGATGATGGCTGACTAAGTCACCGATCTATGATTACAGCAGAACATCATTTAGGAGCCATTTTGTTGTTATATCTCTATGTTCAATGAGGTGTGTGGGTGTTGTCTTCAGCAATGGGGCCTTGAAATCAGTTTGTGGAAAGCAAACTGTTGTCATGGCAACTTCCCGGGTTGTTTGCAGACTCCCATGGGACCCCTTTGGGCAACAACTAAACTAGATATAACCCAATCTCATACCTGTTGCTTCATTTGGTGACAAGGGATGGCCAATTGGAACTCTGTCTTCACCATTATTCAGTGATTTCATTTAAATTGCCTTCATGAATATGTGTATGTAATTTTAGAAAGTTTTTACTGTTTGGTTTCCATGCTACCTCTCAAATGGTCCTTAGTTTTAGCTCTCTCTCCACATATTCCCTCCATCCTCCCCTTCTCCCCTCCCTAGTTGATCTTCCCATTTCAGTCCCTCCCCATTCATCCATAACTATCTAGTCTATTTCACTTTCTTAATGATGTCTATCTGTAACCTGTAGTCCCCTTTTCTATACCTACCCTCTGTATTCTACAGAGTGTAGCTTGTTCATTATTGACTTAACAGCTAATATCTACATATAAGCAAACACATACCATAATTGGCTTTAGAGATTCTTTTAGGAACAAATAAACATCCATTTGTGTGCCCGACTGGCCCATTCGTAAAGTCAGTATGTGTGTTTCTGCTTACTCTCTAGGTCTTTTATGAATTTCAGTAGAGTGGAAATGTTTTTACTGTTTATTTTTGTTAATTACATGCGATTTTGGGTTAACCATAGATGTTTTATAGTTTGAATGATATTTACTCAGTAATATCAAACACTGTTGTTTTTATCTGCCTGCATGTTATCAGATGCCAAAGATAATGGTGTAGACATGGCCTGATGGATCATTGAGATGCTATAGTGAAATCCTGAATCTTGGTGAAAAGCTTGTTGTCTAATGATCTTAATATTTGAGAAGACACCTTGTATACCTTCTAAGCTGTACCAAATGATTAGGCGCAAATGAAACTGGTCTGTTGAAATATTCACCCAACTGACTTTACAGAGTGTTCTATGCCACTAACTACAGGAGGTCAGATCTCAGTGAAAGACATAAAGGCAAAACAAAAAAGGTCATGAACTACTGTCTCTGAAATACCCCTTACTTCTGTAGCTCCTGAGCATTAGAGAGAATTAATTGCTCAATTGTGAAAGCTGGATCTCAGGAAAATTTCAAATAAACCAGCCAGATGGGAGAGAGTTTTGTGGCCCACGTGGTCTTATACCCTAGCAACGAAAAACTGGAGTGAAAGGAAAGCTTGCTTTCTCACTGACAGCACAATGCCTGTGATTTTCCTTTGTTCTGGGGGATAAAAATGGAGAGACGAAGGCTAAGCTTCGGTTCCTGAATTCTCATGGTGTCGGGTGCTATGGGACGCCACTGCTTGCTAAGATATGGATTATAACTGCTTGTCATTTTGCAGAGGGAAAAGAATGTGATGAACCTTTTGAAAAACACATGTTTAGCATTTGGTGAGGGCTTTGACTTGTGGTGCATAAATGTGTTTCTCAGAATCATTACTTGGTCTAGGAGCAAAAATATTCTTTTATTTTGTCAGGTTTTTTTTTCTTGATTTTGCATTTGTGGTTTTTATTGCCTTTGAAATGTTTTGATCCCCTCTCTTCACATTCCTTTCCAACATCTGAAGCTGATGTTGCTGTTCCACAGATAGGGGATGACTGAAGAGCCTGGGAGCTCACTCAAATCACTGTCATTCTGTCCAGCTGAAAGCAAGCCTCACTTCTCCAAACCTCATTTCCTTACCTGACAGAAAGGCTTAGATAACCCCAAAGTCCTTTCTTAAGTGCTAAGGTTCTGAATATCATCTTGGACTCACCTTCTAGGTCATTCTGGAAGGCTTTATTAATAATGTAGCATGAGGTGTGTGTAGGGGCAGCTCTGCTTATCTTGAGAACTTGAGTTTGACCCCCAGAACACACACATTCTTTAAAAAGCCAAGCATAGTGGCTCATGTGTGCAATCCCAGAGCTGAGGAGGTAAGAGAACAGACCCATAGGGCTCTCACCCAACATAGCCAACTTGACTAGTTCCAGACCAGGGAGAGACTGGGGGGAGGCCAAAAAGGGCATTGGCACCTAAGGAACAACACTGGAAGCTGTCCTCTGACATATATACATACATACATACATATATACATACATACATACATACATACACATGAACATTCAGACACAGAGAAAGTCAGCCACCTCCTTAAAGCCTTGAGATGTTTACAGAGTCCTGTAATCCCCACAGAACTGCATCCAGATTTCAAAGCTAACTGGAGTACTCTTGTGTTAGCAAGGATTGAAGCACAGATTTAATATCCTTTCCCCAGGCCCACATTTCTAGATATTTCTTAAATTCCCATGAAAATTGGAATGGATGAGAATTTTGGTTTGTCCACAAGATAAAAGGTTCACAAATAGAGCAAGTTATCCGCTTTTCAGTGCAGACTGAAAGGTGAGTTAAACAGAAATGATGCTAAACATCTGACGAACTAACCCGGCCGAGGGAGCTCAGCTTACTGTAGAATGCTTCGATGTCCTTCTCTGCCTGATGCTGAAATAACAGCCACTCTCATCTGCTAAGGCAGGAGCAGCTGCTGGATGAGAGGAAAAGAGAGAGAAATTCAGCAAATCCAAGTCCTTCCAAGGAGTAGGTAAAGGACATTAGCAACCAGGTAACTACCTGGGTGGAGATGTCACATGTAAATTCTCCCTTCTGTAGCTTATGATTTAGTTAATAGCCAAGGGACCGTGGAGCTGCCAACTCCTGATGTTGTTCCATACTTCTTGAAGCCACAGACAGCCCCTTGCCCATGTGTCTGCATAATTTGACATTTGATTTTTGTTTCAATCTCTTCCAGTTCCTCAGGAATCCGCCCACGGTTGGCTCTTAGCTACTTGGATCCTGTCATATTTCTGGCTAGCCAGTCTCCATTCTTGGAACCTACTGGAGGTGCAGCTCTGTTTGCTCTTCCAATTTTATACTATTCTGAACCTCCTGGTTCTGCTGGGTTCTGATCCCCAACCAAGACTCTTTGGGATTGTTGGGCATGTTGGATGGCTATATCTATATTTTCAGTAACCCCACAAGAGACATATCTTCTAGCTTATAATTCTTCGAGACTTGACTTTGTTGGCCTCCCAGATGTGCCTTGACAGCAGATTGTCCATCATGACTCTCAGCTCATTCTTTGCTGTATGTGACACTGCCCTGTCCTAAATGTGGCTTCCTGTAGTCTGAGCAGAGACAGCTAAAGAAGGAACCATCTCTCTCCTCTATTTTTAGAAGAACCTTCAGTTTGGGGGGGAAATGCCTTAGTTGGTAAAGTATCCGCTGCTCAAGCATGAGGCCTGAGCTCAATCCCAAGACCCCAGTAAGAAAGCCAGATGTGGCAGCATACAGCTACACTCCTACTGCTGAGAAGGAGGCAGGGGGCCCTTGGGACACACTGGGCAACTAGCCAAGGCAGGACCGCCCTGTCTCACAAAAAAAAAAAAAAGCATGCACACAAATAAAAATAATAAAAATAAGCCTTTTGTAAGAAGCCGAGTTTATCTATTTTACCCTTATGGTCAATAATATTGAGTATCAATTTGACAGGGTCCAGAATGGCCTGGGAGACAAACCTCTGAGTGTGTCTGTGAAGGGAGCGTGTAAAGTGAGTATATTGAGGTGAGAAGACCCAGCGTGAAGGTGAGCAGCACAGTTTCATGGGATGGGGTCCCAGGAGGAGTAAAAAGACAAGGGAAAGTAAATATCAACATTCATGGCTCTCTGCTTCTTGACTGCAGGCATAGTGTGATTGCCTCATGCCTTCATCCTGCCTCACCTCACATCCTAAACTCCAGTACCGCCATGGCCAACAAAACAGCTTTCTATCGCATGAGATGGGAAGGCTGTGTTAATCAGTCCCACAGCCAATCTCTTCCACAGAATGGTCATTTCCCATCATGCACCACCATGCACCCTCTGTATATGGGGGAGCAAGCCCAACAGCACTCTTCTCCTATCTTGCAACTCTCATTCAGTTCTGTGTCTGACACAGAGGACCTTAAGCGATCCATGTTTCTATATCTGTCCCGAGCTTGTGTAAGGCTTCTGCCTGAACTTCTCTTCGGTCATCTCCCATTTCCTCCCAAGCTGATCTCAAATACTCCTGCTGTCCCATGGCCAACACAATTCTCTTCTTTTGTTTCTGTGGCATTTAACATATTTGATCTTTTACTGAACACAGTTGTTCATGTGTTCATATTTCCTTCTAGCTTATACATTTTTTAAGTCCAGAGAATTACAATCTTTGTGGTCATTGTAGTCATTTATAATTGTAATTTTTTTTGGAAAGCATCTATCCAAATACTTACCCTAAAGCCTGGTTCTCAAACATGATACATAAAAGTGGATACACAATGCTGTAGATGCACCTGTACTTACAAATATTTAAATACACAGATACACACATGTATGCCCATGCAAAAATTGCACACCCACTCCAGCACATTCATACATCTTCATGGAGTTGTATACTCACACACACAAACTCACAACTCACCTGTGTGCACATGCACACATACGCCATCATCACAAGAAAAACTAGATACGTATGCACACGTGAATGCAAGTGTACCTATACAAATCCATGCGTGAATGTACTTGTATGCATGCATACATGTATCTTCAGATATCTTCCCACTGTACAGACATGCTTTACGATAACTGCAGAAGATTAGCTTCGCTTGTAGACTGATGCTAGACTGAGTTGCAGGACAGGAGAAAGGTGTCCAAGTTTAACTTTTAGGCACACTTCCTCCCCACATTGATGGTTCCTGGAGGAGGTGGGGCCTCTGTTGATAGAGCATCCTGACTCATCTTCCTTTCTGCTTGAAGAAGGTCTAGGCTGATAAACCTTAGAGAATATAAACCTATCTCTGCTCTCCTCTTTAGAGTTGCCCTTCCATGCAGGACCATGAGGTAGGGTGGGCTGCAGCAGGTAAGGCAGGAGGTCCCTTTGCTTATGGAGATAAGCTACATCGTCAGCATCAGTGGCACACAGGTGATTCATAGTCTTCACTGCCATTTTCCTTGCTTTGTTTCTGAGTTGGCTCAAAGATCAGGGAGGCAAGGGGGTGTTACCTGTCGGCCCCTAAAAAGAGCCTAACAGAAGCGGGAGCCTGGGCAGAGCGTGGACAAGTCACCTGATCTCAAGCTTATCAAGTTTCATGTGCAGGAAAGAGGCTGAAGAAAGCCTGTGTGCTCATGAATTTGTGAGCATATGACGTTTGGCAGTACGTAGGGCTCCAGGAAGGATGAAGTGGACCCTGTAGACATCCATGATACATCTCAGCTTCCACAGAACTTAGAAGCTCACCCAATAAAAGGCCTCATTTTTGTTTATCTCAGCTGGATTTGCTGGTGAGACTGGTGCCCTGTTGGCTTCATCTGCCTGGGGAGTGAGTTACAAATGCTGGGATATTGGCTTTCCTCCCTCGGGCATGACATTATTGTATTGGATACACAGAGGTAGGCATGGCAGTGGACGAGAATGTGCTTTCTTCCCTGTAATGAGATACTTCTCAGACACAGCAGTGTCTCTGTTCTTCAGCAGTGGGCCCAACACTGGGCCAGATGGCACCTTTGTTTGTCTTACTGCTGCACCTAGTATATTTTGCTTTGCCTAACTGTGAAAAATTCATATGAAAGTTCTAGATTATTCAGAATCAAGAAAAGACCTAGGTCCCAGGAGGAAAGGCTAATTAGTGTGTGAAACCTGAAGTGCAGAACTAGAATTACTGAGTTTAATATCTAGAGGTCATTTTTCAATGTTAGTGACTGGCAGGTCCATCTTCACTAAAGAAAGATGGAGAGGAAGTATCCTGAGGTCACAAGAGGGCACTGAGTCCTGAAATGGGAAACAAGGACATCTTGGAATTGCCTTTATTTTGAGGAACTTGGAAATTAAGATAGGTTTTGGTCAGCCTGGGCTGGTTGATATAGCTCTTCAAATAAGCTCAGGGACATCGCCTTCCTCAGAACATCTTGCCGGCTCTACTCTCAGCACAAGGAAGTTTGTTGTTGTTGTTGTTGTTGTTTTATCTACTTTTGGCCCTGGGGAATCTGGCCATTTCTGCCTCTCACCCCTTCCTGATTCCACTCAGATATAAGCAACACCATGGAGTTCTTTGGTAAAAAATTTTTTTATTTTATTCTTTTAAAGATTTATTTATTAATTATATGTTAGTACACTGTAGCTGTCTTCAGACACTTTTTCTTCTTGCTCTGGCCCCACTTGCTCGCGGTAGCTGTCTTCAGACACACCAGAAGAGGGCATCAGATCTCATTATGGATGGTTGTGAGCTACCATGTGGTTGCTGGGATTTGAACTCATGACCTTCAAAAGAGCAGTTGGCACTCTTAACCACTGAGCCATCTCTCCAGCCCCTGTAAAAAAATTTATTAACTGAAAAGTTATTTCAATTTCCACTTTGAGTACTACCATTTTGCAGGCTTGTAAGGGGCAGCTTTAATATATCAAATATCTGCTTATCTTTTTCAAATTATACCTAACAGCCAGTAGTGGTGGTTCATTCCTATAACCCCAGCATTTGAGAAGATGAAGCAGGACAATAACCATGAGTTTGAAGCCAGTCCAGGCTACCTAGCAAGTTGTTTAAAGCAAGTATGAGCTAGAAACTAAGACACTGTCTACAAACAAAAACAAAAACAAAAAATAATAACTAACTAATTAAAATTCTATCTAAATAACACAAATGCTTCCAGAATTGTACACTCTTTTTTATAATTTGAAACTGGACTGGGAATCTCAAATTGTAAAAGATTATACAGGCTATGAATCAGACTACATTCCCTAGCTCACATGTTGGTTCTTGTGATAACATTCTCAGCAAGTCACTATGTATCCTCTGGTATGTTATCCCCCAGCCAAGGAGGTGAAATGGCTGTGCCACTGGAGCATTAATGACGGACAGGTGACATGCTTTATTTTATTTTGTATTTTTACTTTTTTGCTTATTTATTTTCTTACTACCAGACAAAAATAATCAGAGGTTGTATGCTTCGATAGGAAGTAAGAAGAGGTTGAAAATAAGATAAATGAACCAAGCATGCACTTGCTGCCTGTCAACTGGACTATTGAGAAAGTTTAACATGGGGAATGAGGAAAGAGGAGAGATAAATTTAAACAGAAAAATGTGGATAGTCAGGTTATCAATTCTCCGCAGGGTGTCTTAGGTTATCTCTCTGTACCTTGGTCCTGCTATTGTAGCCTGGCTGTTGCTGAGGGAGAATGGGGTAGTTCGTAGAATGATTGCTTGGGTAGACTTTGTGATTTTCTTCCTGGAACTGGAGTTTAGCTCCTGGTCTTGCACAAGATGGAATGTCTTCAAAAACGGAGTTGGCTGGGCGTTACAGTAGACGCCCCCCAGCAGGTCCCCGTCCTAGAAGACCTAACCCCTGGGTAGACATATATACCCCCACCTAGCAGGTCCCCGTCCTAGAAGACCTAACCCCTGGAAGCTGTAAATGTGTTACTTTGCAAAGTGGTCTTTGTTGCTATAGTAGAGTTAAGTGTTGAAATGAGAGACTATTCTCAGCTATCTAGGAACCCCAGCACTGCTACAAGGGGGACACAGGAAGGTCAGTTAAGATAAAGCTGATTCCACAGGGGAAAAAACATACTACGAATCCACCTTTGCAGACAGAGAGAAGCATCCTGAGGACATCATGTGTGGCCTCTAAAAACTGAAAGGCAAAGCTGTGGACTGTCCTCTAACAGTGTCTGGCACAACCCTCTGACCCTCAGAAGCATCCAATCATGAATCTGGGAATTTTTTTTTGCTCCAAATGTTCACCATATTGCAGCAATAAATAAATGGTGGTATGTTTATAATATTAATTGAAATGAGGGCCAGAGGGATGGCTCGTCGGTTAAGAGCACTCCTAATCTTCCAGGGGCCTGGGTTCAGTAGTTAGGCAGCTCAAAATCACCTCCCACTCTAGATCCAAGAGATTTAATCTCCTCTTGCCTCCACAGGCACCCTCGAGTGCGTGTGCATGTGTGCCTGGGCATGTGCACACACACACACACACACACACACACACACACACACACACACAAATAGTATATACTCACACATGTAAATAAAAATGAAAGCTAAATAAATCAATGACAAAACTAACACAACAGTCTCACAAATATAGACTTAGGACCAAGCACTGCACAGCTTCAAAGATGGTGTTCGGTCCCTGTGTCTTCGGTGGGCATCCAGCTAGAGGAGATCCTCTCTTACAAGGTGAATCCCATCCTGTGGTCTCACTGTCAGTCAGGAACTTGGCAGTCCTAACTAGCCACAGGAATGAGGTACTTGGAACATGTGATACTTGGAAGCTCTGATTTATGCTGAATGATTGGTTTCCTTGGACAGCATCTGTGTTCAGAAGCAGCTCTTTATAAAACTGACATGGGATGACCCCATTCCCTCCCACTGCCCTTCAGAAGCGAATAACAGACCAGGAGAGCTGCTGTCTGTTTAAATTGCCAAGCAGGAAGCAGTCCCGAGGGCAGGCTTGGGGCTACCTTGAGTGATAAAGATTTTCAAGGAGGAATTGGAGAGTCCTTTGTTCTTTTACAAAGTGTGAAGTCCCGAGAGCTGTCCCTTAGGCTGTACTGAGTGTTGGTTGTCCAGACTGTGGGCTGTGAAAGAGACCCTACCTCTGGAAAAGCCGGGCTGCTGTAAGCAGAGTGGAGAAAGCCACCACTTACCTAGCCTAGCCCGTTGTATTGAGCTATTGGATCTGGGAGAAGGAGGTGCCTAAGAATCTGGTGTTCCTTCCTGAGCCGCTTCATAAGAACAGCAAGGTCGGAGCATAAACAGCACCCGGTCATGTAGCTGTTCTCATTCAAAACT
>NW_022196891.1:2462521-2478594 GCF_008632895.1 Mastomys coucha
GTGTGTGTGTGCGCGTGCGCGGGCGCTCATACATGTGTATGTATATGGGATTTATTAGCCTGGCTTATAAGATGCTATCTGGGTAGTCCAACATGGTTTCCATGTTTGGAAAGCCAAGAATTCAGTAGTTCTTCAGTCCATGACACTGGAGGTCTCAGCGGTCCCAATCTAGCACTGGACCGCTGGGGGATTCCTGGAGGACTGCTGGTCTCTATTTATATTGAAATACTGAAAAACTAGGATTTATGGTTGGCCACAGCAACAGGACAGATCAACTTGCCAGTGACAGCCAAGACAAGCAGGCAAAAAGCAAATGATTCCACCTCCCATGCCCGTTAGGAAAGCTGCCATCAGAAGATGTAGTCCAGATTTAGGGTAGATCTCCCCCACCCCCAAACTAACTGATTGAAGAAATCCCTCAGGAGAACATGAGGCAAGTTGCGTTTTAGTTAATACTATATGCAGTCAAGTCGACAACTAATATTTAGCCACCAGAGGCTTGCTCTTCTTGCTGCCCAGCTTTCCTTGGCTGATAATTAGAAGACAGTTAACTTCCATCTTAGGGTGACAGTCTCTAAAGGGCGATCTACAAGATTGTCTTAGACTATTTTCCACTCTGTTCCATATTTATGTCTTTGTCTTGCAGAACGGCATGGTGTCCACAACATCTTTCTAGAAAGAATTCAGATTTACCTCTTTTTCAAGATTTACTGGTGGTGTTTCCTATGAGGCTCGTCCTAGAATAGTTGTAGGGAACCCGAGCTTTCCCTAAAGTTTCTTGTCCTTGTCATTGTCTCCTCGTGGTTTAGGTTTGCTTCCCACCCCCAAACCAACGCTGGTGTGAGCACAAGCCTAAAAGTCTAATGCTTAGGAGGTTGAGGCCAGCTGAGGCTACATGAGACCCTGTCTAATAAAACAACTTTACAAGCAAAAAAGCTAACAAAAATCCCTCTCTAGCTAGAACCTCAAATCAAGTCATATAGTTACTGGACTTAGGATCACAGCTAGTGCCCTAGCAAGCCAGGTTCAGCCACATGCCCCCAGTATACTAACTGGAAAGTTCAGTTCATAGTAAAAAGCAAGAAAGGAGATGTATTCAGTGTGGACAAATTGGAAAAGACAAAAAGATCTGGTGAAACCAGCCCAGGCCATTTCTGGGGTCCTAACACACACACACACACACACACACACACACACACACACACACACACACACACACGGTTTAGGTGAAAGCAGAAGGCAGGAGCTATTCATACCTAAGCAGGCTTGCTCAAGGTGAGCGCAGTCCAGCCTGTCACTGTCTTTGCCCCAATCTCTCCTGCAAGATGGCCTGCCCAGTTACCTACACAGTGTGAAATGTCTGTCCAGGATGCAAGGTCCTCTGCCTGATGTCAGGCTTGAGACTTCTGTTTGCCCGGCATGACATTCCTGGAGAAAATTCTAGATCCTTGGAGTACCTTGTTTTATAGTCTGATAGTCGTGAGGAAGAATATAAGTGTACTTTTAGAATATCTTCATCTGCCAGGTCATTGCAATATCAAATATGAATGAACAGCCGTTTGTTCAGCTAGCTGGTTTACCATTTTGATAGAGTCTGTGTCTGACAGCAGAGGGATATCATGCACCAAAATTGGGAACATTAGGGAACTCTGAGCATGTAACAGTTTATAGCTCAGAGAAGATTTTCTGAAATCACACTTAACAACCAACTGGTTGGTTTCTAATGTTTCCTACATCCCTTTTTTAATATCTTGGAATTGACAAGATTTAAAACAATGACCACTTATTCACTAAATGATTCAGTTCCAGGTTATAGACATCGTAAGCCCTCCCTTAGCCCCCAACAAAACAATGGGTAATCTAAACACCGTATTACCTAAACTTCAAAGCCTTGTTTGTAGAGGAAATGAGAGTGGTCCTTTCTTCTTTACTTCTTCAGCCCTCTGGAACATCCATGCAGGCTGACCCTGTAAGGATTTAGTATCTGTAAAAGTTATATACTTTTTTGGTTAGAGGAGGTAGCCATTTCAGGTTCCCTAGCCCCTATTGCTAGGAGTCTTAGCTAGGGTCATCCCCATAGATTCCTGGGAGTTCCCATTGTCCTAGGTTTCTAGCTAGTCCCAGAGATGCCCTCTCACTAATTCCATTCTCTCTCCCAGGACTTTCTTCCTTTGTCCTCCCCAGACTTGAACCCTCATATTCTCTCTAGAACGCCTCACCCACCCTGTTCCCTCTATCCATTCACCACCAACACTACCTCACCCCCACTCCATCCCTTCCACCATGTCTATTTTATTTCCCCTTCTTAGTGAGAGTCAAGCATCCTCCCTTGGGACCTCCTTATTACTTAGATTCTTTGGGTCTGTGGATTGTAGCATGGCTATCCTGTACTTTAGGGCTAATATACAAATATAAGTGAGTACATAACATGTGTGTCTTTCTAGATATGGGTTACCTCACTCAGGACGATCTTTTCTAGTTCCATCCATTTCCCTGCAAATTTCATAACTCCTTGTTTTTAATAGCTGAGTAACATTCTGTTGTGTAAATTAACCACAGTTTCTTTATTTATTCTTCAGCTGAGGGATATCTAGATTGCTTCTATCTGCTAGATATTACAAATAAAGCTGCTATGAACATAGGTGAGCAAGTGTTCTTGTGGTATTGTGGAACATCCCTTGTATAGATGCCCAGGAGTGGTATAGCTGGGTCTTGAGATAGAACTAGTCCTAATTTTCTGAGAAACCACCAAATATATTTCCAAAGTGGTTGTGCAAGTTTGCATCCCAACCTGTAAAAGAGGGGTAATCCTTTTTTCCACATCCTCACAAGCATGAGCTGTCACTTGAGTGTTTGATCTTAGCCATTCTGACAGATGTAAGAGGAACCTCAGAGTTGTTTTGATTTGCATTTCCCAGATGATTAAGGATGTTGAATATTTCTTTAAGTGCTTCCCAGCTATTAGAGATTCCATTGTTGAGAATTCTCTGTTTAGATCTGTACTCTATTTTTAATTGGGTTGTTTGGTTTGTTGACATCTAATTTCTTGAGTTCTTTATATATTTTGGATATCAGCACTTTGTGCAAGACTTCCAATGGAGGGATGAGGGCACCAACCCAGCCACAAAATCTTCAACCCACAATTTGTCCTGTCTACAAGATGTACAGGAAAAAAAGATAGAGCATAAATTGAGGGAATGGCCAACCCAATTTGAGAACCATGCCATGAGAGATAACCCATCCCTGATACTGTTAATGGTACTCTGCTCTACTTGCAAAAAGGAGCCTAAGATAGCTGTTGTCAGAGAGGCTTCCCCAAGCAACTGATGGAAACAGATGTCGAGCCCCACAGCTGAACATTAGGCAGAGCTTGGGAAATCTCATAGACGAGAAGGAGAAAGGACTGAAAAAGCTAGAGAGGTCAAGGACACCACAAGAAAACCTACAGAATCAAGTAACCTGGGTCCATAGGAACCCACAGAGTCTCAACAACCAACCAGAGAGCATGCATGGGACAGACCCAGGCCCTCTACACATATATTACAGATATGCAGCTTGGCCTGCATGTGAGCACCCTAACAACTGGAGAGGTGCTATTTCTGACTCTGCTGCCTGCCTTTGGATCCCTTTACCCTAACTGGGCTGCCTTGTCTAGCCTCAGTAGGAGAAGGTGCACTTACTCCTACTGCAACTTGATATGCCAAGGCAGATTGATATCCATGGGAGGCCTCTTTGCTGGAGAGAAAGGGAGGGGACTGGGAGAGGAGAGGGGAGAGGGTGGGGTTGGGAGGGGAGAGAGAAGCTTCAATCAAGATGTAAAGTAATTGAATAAATTAATGAGTGAAAAAATAGTTATATACTTTAACAGATGCTTATATTAGAATATTACCAACAATGGTTTCTCAGTCATCTGTGTTTGCCTCAAAGTGTTTGCCGAGCTGAAGCTGAGCACGGTAGCACATGCCTATAATCCTAGTCCTTAGAAAGAAAAGAGTGCCAAGAAGGTCAGGAGTTCAAGGTCACATTCACTTAATCATTGAGCTTGAGACCAGCTTGGACCATGATTGAAACAACAATAACAACAAAACCAGGGGCTACAGAAATGGCTCAACCAGTTAAGTGCCTGGTATGCTGTCTGGTATGCCGGCATAAGACTTGAGTTCAAGTCCCCATGCAGAGAAGTAAGGCATTGAGACACCCACTCTCAACTCCAAGGCTCGGGCAGGAGTGGAAACAGATCACTGACACTCATTGACCAGCCAGCCTAATCCAGTCAATGAGCTTCAGGTAGAATGAGAGACCCAACCATCCCCCCAAACATAAGATAAAGGAGGGCTTGGGGTGTTGGCTCAGCTGTTAACAACACTTGCTGCTTTTGCAGAGGACCCAGGTTTAGTTCCCAGTACCCATATGGTGGCTCCCAACATCCAATCTGAACTCTGTAGGCATCAGGCATGCTTGTGGTACACATACATACATGCAGACAAAACACTCATACACATAAATCTATTAAAAATAAATAAAATAATAAAAATTAATAAGGATGAAAGATAAAGGTGGGAAGAAAGAGAAACACATGCATACATTTGAACACCCATCCTAACAAGCAGATATATCACACACATACACACCATACACACATTGTACAAAACACAGACATATATGCTCACAAGTAGATATACCATATATGCAATATACACACATACACATATAAACCACACACAGAACACACAAATACATAATACAACATGTACATACATACATGCATACCATACACACACACCATACACACCACATAACATACACCATACAAGCATATATAGACACATATACACAGACCATGCACACACCACACACACATATACATACACCATACACATATGCACATATACACACATACCAGACATAATCACCACACACACATACATGCACACATACTACATACACTTATACACATACTATGAACACTACACATAAGCTATATATATACCACACACAAACACATATACACACGCCATACATACCACACACAATGCCTATACCACACACAAACAACACACATACACACAAACAACAAACACACATATACATACACACACCACACAGATACCACACATACCACACATATACCACACACACACACACACACACACACACACACACACACGCGCGCGCGCACACACACACACACACAGACACTGTTTGAAACTGAATCTAATCCTGTCTACAAACTTGTGAGAATGTTTTAGAAAGTAGGTATTTACCAAATTTTTACTGACTTTTTACTGTTTTCTTAGGAAACCAGTGTCAATTTATGTAGACTAGCCTTAAACTTTGCAGTTTTTCATTCAACTAGATATACTAATGACAAATCATCTAAAATCTTTTTTTTCCAAGCTGACCTACATCAGCAATTTTCCCAGTTTCTTATTTTTAGCAGTAACATCCTTCTTTCTTGCTTACTGTTCAGGAAACGCTAGTAATGACCACATATCAATTCGTACTTGTGCCTTAAACACTAATGCTGTTTTTAGAGCTGCAAGTCTCCAGAGTTGTTATTGACTTTCTCCATATACAGAGCCACAAAAGAGCAAGCAAGCTAAGAACGGATGTCTGTTACAAAGATATAGGATATATAGGCCGCTCCTCCCAACACAGTTCCCAAGGAGGTGGAGAATGAGGTGAGGATGCACAGGTAGGGAAGGAGAACTAACATTTGCTCCCTCCCCACTACAAAGATTTCTAAAATTCAGTGTCCTTTTTATCAGCCAAATATCCATGTGCCTTTTGAAATGAATGTAATTTAAATTTTTAAAAATATTTGAGAGATTACTTTAGAATTTTTAAAAAATATTTTTATCTGTTTGCTATGTAAGGAGCACTATGGCATGCTTTAGAAAGTTAAAGGACAGTTTCCTGGAGTTAGTCCTCTTCTTCCACACTGAGCTCAGGTTAGTACACTTGGTGCTAAGCAACTTTGCCAGCTGAGCCTTCCAACTGACCTCTTGAATGTGGATTTTGAAGAAAGTCCTTAAGATAGATAGATAGATAGATAGATAGATAGATAGATAGATAGATAGATAACAGATGATAAATACATAGATGGTATAGATAGGTGGATAATAGGTAGGTAGATAGATGATAGATACATACATATATAGATATATAGATAGATGATAGATATATACTTAGATGATAGATAGATGATAGATGGTTAATACATACATACGTACATTGATAGATGATGGATAGATAGATAAATAGATATATAGATGATAGATAGATAATACATAGGTGATAGATAGATGATAGATAATACATAGATGATAGATAGATGATAGATAATAGATGATAGATAGATAGATAGATAGATAGATAGATAGATAGATAGATAGATAGATAGAAAACCAGAACAAGCATCAAGATGCGGTCATACACCGAGCCTCCTTGCCTCCCTTGACTTCATGTCAAGTCTGGTAAGCTCTCCAGGCTGAGTGTCTGTAGACCGTCTACATCCATTTTCTTCCTGCTCCCAGGTTTCCAATTTCCAGTGTTTGGAGCTGGGTCATTAACATACAGTAATATATCCCCAGAAAAAGTCCATCTGCAAGGAAAACCAAGAAGAGCTCACAGCATTTCAAAGTTTCTTAGGAATAGGTGACAAAGGTTTCCATTTTGTGCCTGTAACTCAGCCAATCAAAAGTGGACATGAATGGGGGCATTGTCGGGTTCATATATGGTACCAGCCTTCAGAAAATACTGTCAAAGTACAGTGGCTGAAGGGACCATCCCCTTGCTGTGGGGCACTTTGACATGCAGATATATGCAAATTATACTTGAGCATTCAGGTCCCATAAAACTGGAATCCTGCTAGGTTTGAGGGTCATTATCAAAGAGGTTTTCCTCTCCCACAGAAATCTCACTCACTCCTGGAATCTGCTAAGGAATAATTTGTAGAGGCTGGATATGACTAAAAGGAACAAATAAATTATTCAGAATCATATTATCTAGTATGTTGCAATTAAATATTGTGAGTTCAAAAGATAAAATACAAACAAGAGAACACAAAACTAGATATGTCCCATGATTAAGTCCGCACGAGACTGTCACATGCGGAAGGTGCTGATGTTCGGGTCTTTCCCGACCTCAGGTCTTACAACTTTCCCAGCCCCTCTTCCAAGATGGTCCTTGAACTTGGGAAGAAGGTGTGACATAGGTATCCTGCCTATGGACCAGCTGTGAGGTGAGCGCTCTATGCATTCACAGCAGCTGCAGTTATCTGCATAAGACCAGCACAAGAGCAAGCCAGTCAGCATTCTAGCATGGTGTGACAGTGTTCATGAGCCCCCACCTGTAACTGATGAGCCTTAGGAGGAGGGGAAATCAGTTTTCTAAGGGTGTGGCTCCTGCTTGCCTGACCGCACTCCAGCAGATGGTCACACACCTAGAAATGTGTAATCAGCACAAGCTAGTGTGGTTTATATGTTTTGTAAAGGAACATGAAGTTGGGGCATGTGTCTGGAAGAAAATGACGGAGGAAGTTGGGTGAATATACTCAGAATACATTGTATAAAATGCTCAATGAATTAATAAAATATTTATGATTTTAAAAGCAGACAAAGAAATGAATATGTAAAACTTGCTGTTGTTCAGAGAATAGAGCCTGGAAGGAAACAGAGAAAGTCAGAAAGATTCATTTAAATGTTGGAGTTAAGGAATGGGAAAGTGTTCTTCCAAAAGCACCCCTCCAATGTTATTTAATACAGCTTTTTGGGTTTTTTTTGTTGTTTGTTTTGGGTTTTTTGTTCATTTATTTGTTTTTTGTTTTTGTTTTGCATACAGGGTCTCACATAGCTCTGGTTGGTTCTGAACTAGCTCACTATTTAACGGAGGATGTCTTTGAAGTTCTGATCCTCCTGTCCCCCCACTCTTGAATGCTGGGATTACAGGCAAGCATTTCTATTTGGTACTGGGGATCAAATCTAGGGCTTTGTACAAATGAACTAGCACTCTACCTACTAAGTAAGCTACATCCCCATACCTCAATAGAGATATTATAATAAAAAAGTAAAAATGCAATTGGTGCTACCAAGGGGAGAGTCAAAACAATAAGGTGACTGACTGTCAGTCTGGGGACTTTCTGTCACTTTGATGATGTGAGTGACAGTGATGTGCTACTGGTTACTCAGGTTCCTCAGTCATATCGTTGGTGTGGGTAGGGGACATGGTTGTTCAATGCAGGAAGGGAATCAGCAGCGGCTGGTGGCTTTAGTGAACAGGTGCCATGCATCTCTTCTCTCTAGTCACATATGCCAGTGGTTTGTACTGCCTTGGAATCAGTCACAGTACAGCCCTGTACCACATAACAAAGCCCCAGTCCACAGCACACTGCATACGGAATGGAGGTCCCGTAAGGTTGTAATGGAGTGGGAACACCCTTCTGCCCAGTGACATTCTAGCAAGAAGCAATAGTTGAATGTTTTTTTTGGTGCTGCTAGTGCAAACAAACTCACTCTGCTGCCAGTCAGAGAGAAGTCTAGCCTTTTCTATCCTGTGCAGCCAACATTTGCCAGTGACACTGAGTGACCACGTTCGTGGCTTGTGTATTACTGTGGTGTGTCTATTTTCATTCTTTTAGGCTCTACTCATGCTTATTTGCTTTTAAAGTTATGCAGTATGTTACACAGGCAGCAGCCTTTTGTGCGGGACTCCCAGCACAGCAGAGAACGGCGGTGGCCTACCATCTGTGTTTATGTCAGTGTATGCTCGAGTGTTCACACATGGTGTCATAATGCTGTATCTCTTAGACTGGGTCTCTGCTAAGTTGTGGGAGACTGTACTGTTGTTCCTTCTACAGGCCTGAAGAGATGGCTTTGCATTTAAGAACACATCTTGTTCTTTAAGGAGATCAGAGCTCAGTTCCCAGCATCCATATTAGCTCACAGCTCTTGAGGACACAACATTCTTCTGGAATGTGCAGTCACTACACTCACATACATAGACATACACTCAGACACATACATACACATGTAATTAAAATAATAATAACAGCAATAATAATGATAATAATATTAATAATAATAATTAGAAGCAGCCTGGAGCTAGGACTGATGACATGTGCCTATAATTATAGCACTTGAGAGACAGGGGACAGGTGGGTTATGAATTTAACCCACATAGAGGCAAGTGGGTTGTGAGTTTAAAGTCAGCCTGGTATACCAAGCAAATCTTAGGCCCCCTGAGCTATATAGTGAAATCCTGTCTCAAAAACCAAGGTCTGGGATATAGTTCAATGGTGGGATATTTGCCTAGCATGTGCCAGGCCTAGGGATAAAAGCAGACCAAAATATGTCAAATAATATAAAGTATGGACACTTCCGGTGTATCTTGTGTTAAAGGGGACAGTTGTGAGCAATAGAGAACAGAGATAGCAAGACTCTATGGAATACAGGAAGCTGAATATTGAAGTTGAAATGAGACTTCAACAGCAATACAGAGAACCTCCCTTGGGGGATGCAGAAGCCCATGACAGGTCCAACTCCACAGGGGAACCCAGGGCACCTCCTAGCCATGAATGGTTCATGGCCGAGATATCATCATGTTTTAAAAGTCTAGTGAGGTAACTCTCCAGATAAAGATCTTACCACACAAGCACCAAGGCCTGAGTTTTAGATCCCTAGCAGTCCTGTAAAACCCAGGCACAGTGACACTTGTTGGTAGCTAAAGTCTTGGGAGTATAGGGACACATGACTAAGTCTAGCCAAATCTCTCAACTCCAAGTTCAGCATGAGTTCTTGTCTCAAAACACAAGATGGAGAACAATTGAGAAAGAAGTATGGACCTGTGTCCATCCCACCCCAACACACTGAGCACTAAATAAATGAAAAGGCGTTGGTTTACTCCCTCCTCTGCTTAGTACAAATGAGCCCGGTGGCCTCTCCGTAAGCAACTTTGAGTAACTGAGTGAGGAGCAGTACATGAGACAGGAGCTGGGAAAGGGAGTGAGGACCCGAGCTCAGGCAGTGCTGGGAACAGCGAGAGAAGAAAGGAAGTGGGGGCTGTGTTAAGACGGTCAAAGTGGGGAGAGAAGAAAGGAAGTGGGGGCTTGTGTTAGGACAGTCAAAGTGGGGCTGAGAGATGGCTAGGGTTGAAACCTGGAAACTTGGGACATAATTGTAAGTGTGACTAAATTCACATGTGAAGTACCTATCAGAGGCTAGGCCAGTGGAAAAGAGAACCTCCTGATGCCACCATCTCAACCAGTGAAACAGAGGAAGGAATGCAGACAAAGAGAACTGTACTACAAGACTCCAATCTGGCCACGTGGGATGCAGGAAGAGAAGAAAATGGATTAAAGGAAAAATACCAAAAAACCACCAAGGTCACCTGGCCTGTCACCCAGGAGTTGTAAGTTGTAAGTAAGGAGTCCCATTTTGTGGAAATGAGGGAGCCCTAAGTATCATACAGTGTATTGAAGCACAACCCATGTGGGGGATTTCTTTGACCCCCTCGATTTTTTGTCTGCCAATCCTGAAGGGAAATTACTTCTGAAACAACTGATTCAATAACTCTAATTCACCTGGAAATATAAATGGGGCCTTCTGGGACTTTATTGTTTGGCCCAATTCTGAAGACTCTGACATGTGACTTTCTGCCTTGCCTGAGTGACTCCATGTGACATACAAGTGTCCTGAAAAAGTGGCTTCCGGTCCTAATGGATGCGTCCTGTGCATCTCAACATTACTTACCTAGCCAGTAGGGTGTTCTTTTGAAAACAGTCTTCTAGCTCTACATGACAAACAGCCAGCCATGGGCAGGTGGTGATCCTGTTTCACAGGGTGAGAAACGACCACGTTTTTGTTTTCTAGTAGTTTAGAATACTCTCCATAGTGTCTTTCCCTGTTTCTTTAAGTTTGAATTCGAAAGGAAGTTGTGTATCATAGGCACATCAGAGACCCCAGGCCTCTCTCTTGCGAGTGGGCCAGCTGAGTACATCATCAAAGTATGACTGCTAGTGGTGGCTTCAATCTGGAACTACAGACTAACAAGTCTACTTGAGGCCGGTTGAATCAAGACCTCTTTGGCCAGGGTCAGAGACAGCAAGCTTTACTAATAGACAGCCTCTGCAACAGGTTTGAGAACCTTGAGGCCTCAGTGTAGGTAACCAAGCTTATTTTAGATTCAATTCGGCCTTATACAAATCCTTTCATGCACGCAATTCTGTGCCTTGAATTATTTGTTGAGGCTTTCCCTGTGTGGATGATTTGTTGGAATGCTCTTCATGTGACTTTTTTGTTAGAGTATTGGGAATTGATCTTAATGCTTTGTCTTAATTCAACTCCCCAAACCACACAGGAATCTGCACATCCAGACGTTGAGGGTCCCTGTCCCCAATTGGTTTTTGATCGATCAATAAAGAGCCAATGGCCAATGGCTGGGCATGGGGAAAGAGATGGTACTTTTAGGATTCACAGGCAAGAGACTCAGGGGAGAAGAAGAGATTCTGATGGACCACACCATGACGAGGAAAGCAGAGAGATCAGAATTAAGACTCTGCTAACATGTAACAGTCCAGGAAGCGGCCCCAGGGGCCACTCCCCTGACTGGGTCTGGGGCGGCAGAAATGAAACACACATTTAGCAAATATTAATTCAAGAATAACAGATGGGAGTGTGTGCTAGCCACGGGGATGTTTGGAATTGCCCAACGCGCAGGACCCACTGGGAGCTCATGGAGGATTAACTCAATAGAGCCGCTCTTGTGTGGTACCTACCCACTCACCACCATTCAGCATCTTACCTGGGGGAAGTGAACAGAACAGACAAGGTGTCTACTCACTCATGGTTCTCAGTGTAAAACAAGATGCCAGTGAGATTCAAGTTCCAAAGAAGTAATGAGAATGAATTTCAGTACAACTGTGTCCTAAATAATATTATAAAGAATATAATAAACACACGAATGACACTGGGTTTGAGAAACAGGGGTCATTAGAAAGTACAGCTTTAGTGTGGATCAGGAAGAAGAAATGAATGAAAGAGAAATGACCTTAGGTAGAGGTACCCGTTATGGCTAACTCTCCAGGGAGGTTTTACTGAGGAAATTGAGAGTGGCAGGCTGATCCTTGGATGTGAATTGATCAAAAAGGAAAGAAGTGCTTAGGGGATGAAAAGTGCTAGAACATATGTTATGCTGCTGCTGAAAGAGGTTCGAGCTGGGGTGTAGTGAGAGAAATCAGTAAGGAGAGACAAGGAGAGACACACATAAAGCGAAGCCTTTGAGCATCGAGATGAGATAAGCTCACAGCACCAGGGGCAGTGGAGGCCCTCTCATATGAGAAGGACACTTTCTCCACTGGAGGTTAGAAGACCGAGTCTATGAGCACAGCTCAGATAGAGTTAGATCAAGACATAATAACGAAGTTCCAGGCATGGAGTTTGGAATTCTGATTCCTCCCTCGGGGTGTCCCGGCACCACTGTATCCCAGGTGGGAAAGAATGAAGCAGGTAAGTCAGCGGGATCTCAGATGCCAGGAGGGGGGCAGGCTTCTCAGAGGAGTTCAGGGTTACAGCTCTCTTAGCCTACATTCAGTGAAACAACTCGTGGTCTTTATTTGGGATGAACAAGGGTTTGGAGTGTGGGAAGGTGAACTTCCATTGGTTGAGGCTTAAGGAACTGGGAATGCCGCATGTGCATGGAGAGGTATTTCAGGGGCTTGCTGGACAGGAAAGGAAGTTGACTCTGCAATTTCACTGAGGACTATGCAACATTCTTCAGTTAGAGGATGTAGGCGTCATGATCCCTAGATGAGCTCATCCAGAGAAGAGGAAGCTCCGCTGGGAAAAGGGGTCCTCCATTTTGCACCAAGCTCAGGGGAGTTGTCTGGGCACAGTAGACCTTAATAGCAGGATTTTCCTACACAGGGAACTTTTTTTTTCTGAAGTTTTTTTTTTATTAGATATTTTCTTTATTTACATTTCAAATGATATCTCCTTTCCAGGTTCCCACCCCCCAAAAACCCTTATTCCCTGCCCCCTCACCCTCACCAACCCACTCTCTTCCACTTCCTGGCCCTGGCATTCCCCTACACTGGGGCATAGAACCTTCACAGGACCAAGGGCCTCTCCTCCCATTGATGACAGACTAGGCCATCCTCTGCTACATATGCAGCTGGAGCCATTAGTCCTACTATGTGTACTCTTTGGTTGGTGGTTTAGTCCCTGCGAGCTCTGGGGGTATTGGTTAGTTCATACTGTTGTTCCTCCTAAGGGGCTGCAAACCCCTTCAGCTCCTTGGGTCCTTTCTCTAGCTCCTTCATTGGGGACCCTGTGCTCAGTCCAATGGATGGCTGTGAGCTTTCATCCACTGTCAGCTTCCTCATAGACTTGAGTGTGCAAAATACTGCATTTCTACAGTTTTTCTGTATATACATATATTTACACATTACGTCAATGGACATTTCTATTTAAGGACTATTGTAGCTTGATTGGGTACAAATTGTATGTATGCCACAAACAATTCTGCCCCATTTGACTTTTTTTTTTAAAAAAAATCTGGTTAAAAAATAAACATATAAAAGCAGTGGCACAATTGAGTTAAACACTAGCATTAGCTACATATGAGCCAGCCTGGGCTATATGACACCCCTTCTCAACCCTCACCCAAGTCCATTAACCACATGGCATAAACTGAAACTCAAAACCGGTTTTAAGCATTTGGTTCAATATTGCTAAATAAACACACACTGTTGGTGAATACATCGAGGGCATTTTTATCTTTTGTGACTGTCACCTCAGTACCTCATTTTTTGTCCTCTCTCAGCCTGAAGTAAGCATTATTTTATTTTCTACTTCTGTGAGTGTGACTGGCTTAGATATTCCACTTTGTTAAATCATGCCCTCCTCTGAGTCAGCTTAGTTCACTCAGCACAATGTCCTCAGGAATCATCCATGTACTAGCATACAACATATGTCTCTTGTCCTATGAGAAATGTGTATTTGGTTGCTTTGTCAATTTTATACTTGTTGACTTATTTTCTGAGCTGGGGTGCACATGAGTGTGGTGGCACATATGGTGCAAGATGACAACTTTCATCACTTCTCTCCTTTAAACTGAAATTTATATTTTTTAATATGTGTGTGTGTGTTGTGTGGAGTGTGCTCTGCCCAATTTATAATTGGGTTACTTATTTGATTATTTATGGTATTGAATAATAGGAGTTCTTTTATTGTGCACACGTGTGCACATCACATATGGGGACACACATGCTATGGCATGCACGTGGAAGGTCAGAGATCAACTCTATGGAAGGTCAGAGATCAACTCTATGGAGGCAGTTCTCTCCTTTCCATGTCTCATCCTTTGCACGATGTCCTGGCATCCAGGTCAGGCCATCAGGCTGGGAATGGTAAGCAACCAGTGCCTTTACCCACTGAGCCATCTCGCCTGCCCTGTATACCTCTGCGTATACTTGGACATTTATGATACTTCAGGCGTACACCTTGCAAACATTGCCTCCCACTCTGTGCTGCCTTTTCCCTTTCATTTCTCTTATACTTCAGCAGCTCCTGTGTTTTACATCACCCCACTTGTCTATTTTTACTTTCATTAGCCATGTGGAATGTATCACCAAGACATCCCTGCCAAGACCATTTGGGTTTCTAATAGTATTAAGAGTATGTGATTTCTCCCACAGTTCAGTGCTCCTCCAAAAAAATCATATTTAAATTACATCTGTGAAATATTTTATTTTTAACATTGTGTGGAAACTGAATCAATAATAGAACTAGCAATAATGTCAGATATTTCATCTTTGATGGAATGTACTTGTTTACATTGATTTCATAGATTCTATGAAGACAAAGAGTCATTATTGGGCAGAGTTGGTTTCTTTTTGAAACATCTGATGGCATTATTAAAATCACCATCATTAGTTATTCAGAATCTTCTGCTGCACATAGTAGAGCTACCATAGGTACTTTTTATCTATACAATAAATATTGTATATTTATTTTATCTTCAAATAAAAAGACACAATTAACTTGGGAGTGTTGTATGTGCTTTATTTTCACAATAGGTTTTATTACACAGCCCACACACGTTGGGGATGGCTTTGTGCACTGTGTATTCAGATGCTGACTACTGTGCCTAGAGATCTTGCTGCAGTCTGGATGGTGGCATTTGTCAAGCATCCCTTGTCTCAATGTTGTATAAAAATTGTTTTGTATCATATCTGATTAGTTAATAAAATCTGATGGCCTATAGCAAATGCAGGAAGCAGAAGGTGGAACTTTTGGGAAGATAGTGGTACTCCGGGAAAGAGTCACACAGGGGAAGATTTCCCACCAAGGAAGGCAAATGGGTGACACTGAAGAGCGGTAACCAGCCATGTGGCCAAACTTAGATTAGTATAAATGGGTTAATACAAACTAAGAGCTAGTTAGGAGGCAAGCCTAAGCTAAGGTGTAAACACTGTAAGTAAAAATAAGCCTTCCTGCCATTATTTGGAAACTGGGGTGAACATAGAAAAGCCAATATGGTTACACATACATAGTATTGCAAGCACTTTACATAGACATCTTATCCTCACAACTTCCATTTTCTAACATTACTATTACTTTCCGAGGACGACGATATGATATAGAGCAATTAAGAAGACTGCACAGGTTCATGCAGCCAGAATCATTCAAATGAGTGAACAGTTAGTACAAATGTGGGTGGATGTCTTAGGGGCTGGGGGTATGACCCATCTGCAAAGTGTTTGCTGGCAAACACGAGGACCTGAGTTCAATCCTCCAGGGCACACATAGGAAATCCAGGAATGGTGATGCCCATGTGTATTCTCAGCACTGCAGGATGTGAATGGGAGACAGATGGGCAGGTCCCTAGGACTTGCTGGCCAGTCAGTCTCTCCTACTTGGAGAATTTCAGATCAATAAGGTACCATGTCTCAAAACACAAATTGGATGACCCCTAAGGAGTGACAGCCAAGTTGGACTTCTGCCCCATCCACCCCCTCTACCCGCCCTACACACACCACAAAAGAAAAGAAAGGAAAGGAAAGAAAGGAAAGAAAA
>NW_022196891.1:2478612-2479770 GCF_008632895.1 Mastomys coucha
GGGAGGGGAGGGGAGGGGAGGGGAAGGGAAGAAAAGAAAAGAAAGTTAAGTTGGTTGGTTCAAAGGCAGAATTTGAACTGAGGAAACCTTCTCTAGAGCTTCTGTTCATATAAGTGCACCATGCACAGCAACATTTGAATTTATATACCACTCAAATTTATTTTAGTCATCATATGGAGTTACATGTGGCCGTCTTCTCCATATTTAGGATGGACACCTCTTCTCCCTTCCTGTCGGTCTCCATTGTGTCTTATACAGTTTTGCTTCTAGTTTCATGTCATGTCTACATGCTCTAGGATGCTTCTCTGTTGCTGTGATAAAATACTTTCTCCCAAAGCAACTTTGGGCAGGAAAGGACTTCCCTGAGGGAAGTCGGGGCAGAAGCTCAAGTAGGAGAGGAAGCTAACACCATGGAGGAGGATGTTAACTGATGGTTTCTTCCACAGCCCAGGCCCACATCAGTCAACAATCAAGCCAGTTCCCCACAGATACAGCCACAAGCAGATCTGACCTGGACAAGCCCTCGGTTGAGGCTCCCTCTTCAACTACCTAACTGGCAAGCTGTAAATTGTTAATGAAAAGTAGAAAGTGTTTTCCTGTAGAAATGAGTCACAGCAAGTAGCTGTGAGGATGAGCCCATAAATACCAGGGCACCACTGTTAACTAGTGACTGCAGCTCCTCAGGGCTTGCTGTGGATAGGAGCAAGGCACCCCCTGCCCCTGGAGGAACAAGACATGGGGACAAAGGGCTGGGGGCTGGAAACATGAGAGCTGGCTGGCCATAGTTCTTGCTCACATGGCTCTGCACAATCCATGTCACTTACATGCAAGGGAATCAAATTTGCCAACTAATCAAAGAGATTTTCTGGAACAACAGACACTTTACATCTGAGGGACACAGGATCCATACATCTTGCTTAACAAGGGTAGGGAGGATCTAATGACAGGCCTGAAGCCAGCTGAGAGCATTTGCAGAGAGAACACATCTGATTTAAGGATACTGCTCCTCTCTCCCTCCCTCCCTCCTTTCCTCCCTCCCTCCCTCTCTCCCTTTCTCCCTCTCTCTCCCTCTCTTTCTCTCTCTCCCCCTCCCTCTCTCTTCCTCCTTCTCCCTCTCCCTCTCTCCCTCTCTCTCTCTCCCTCCCTCCCTCTCCCTCT
>NW_022196891.1:2480030-2504869 GCF_008632895.1 Mastomys coucha
TCTCTCTCTCTCTCTCTCTCTCTCTCTCTCTCTCTCTCTCTCTCTCTCTCTCTCTCTCATCATTAAGCTCCTACTCTCAGTGCTAACCTCCAGACCTTGTGTGAGTTACATGCCGCCTTTGTCCTGAGGTGACATTCAAGACTCTGCTATTCTGAGCTAGGGCAGCCCATTTTGATGCCTTCAGAGTTTTCCATGCTTCCAAAATGGGGATCTTCTGAAATAAAGCACTTTGCAAATTGATGTAGGATAAAAGCTGGGCACAATCCTCTTTTAGTTGGTTAATTATAATAATTACAACCACATTAATCATCCGTTATTCATTTATTGCCTTTGCTCATTCTGAAAATTACACAAGGGGACCAAATATGGGTTTGTTTGGGTTATCTTTTTGTCCATGATATTCCTGGGTGTCCTGAAATTGTAACAGAGTAAAAATTCCTATGTAGAGGGCTTGCACATCTTGTTAGGTTCAAAATCTTACTTTTATTTTTAAATTTTTTTGAAAGAAATTAATCCAACCTGTGTCCTGTGAGGTCACAAGGCCTCCCCCTTGTCAATTATCAGATAACATATATCATTTGATAATTGGGACAATTCTCAGGGTCAGACACCATCTTGCCTTGCCAGAAGGAAGTTGAAGGTTGTGGTGTTAGGAAGGCCAGAACACCTGCATTGAGCCTGCACACCCAGAAAGCTGTCTTTCTCCTATCCAAGTTTAAGGTGGTCTTTCTCGTATCCGGGTTTAAGGTGGTGTTCTTCCTGCAGTGCCCTCCTCCCTTCCCTGTGCACTTAGAGCAGGCAGGAATGCATGTCAGTGCCACACACTTAGTGGCTTAAAACAACCTAGATTCATTGGTTCAAGGTGCCTTCCATCTTCATGATACACAACCCTGCTCTGGCCCTATAGTCTTCCCCACTCTTTCTCTTCTAAGGGCTCTCGTGGGTCTGTTAAGGGTGTACCAAGATTATCATCTCACAATCTTCAGCTGAGTCACACCTTTAAAGTCCCCTTCGCCATACAACGTCATGCATTCGCATGTTGGGGACTGGAGCCTGGACATTATGGGTGGCCTTTATTCTGCTCACATGGTTTTCTTTTTCCCAAAACTTGTTTGCCAGTGGTTCTCAGCCTTCCTAATGCTGTGACCCTTTAATACAGTTCCTCATGTTGTGATGATGTCCAACCATAAATTCATCATCATTGCTATGTCATTACTGTAATTTTGCTACTATTATGAATCATAATGTAAACATCTATATTTTCTGATGCTCTTAGGTGACCCGTGTGAAAGGGTTGTGAGACCCCCAAAGGGGTGGCAACTCATAGGTTATACTCCATCAAGGTGAAACAGCATGATTTTTACCCAAAGATTTATTCAACTTTGCCCTTCTCCAAAACGTTTTTAATCAGAATTTTGAGATGGCAATCGTTTTCCTCTGCCGCTCACAATGCCTCAGTAGCACCATTATTTACCACCGAGTTGCTTAACCGTGATACTCTGAGGACTTTGTCTATAAAAGGACTTTAACATAGCCCAGGGTTAGTCTGCCTTTGACAAAGTGGCCTCACACCTCCAGACTTTTCTGAAAGTCCAAAAACACACCAGAAAAAAGAAAATGAAGATTCCTTAATTGATAAAAGGAAAACCAGGTTGGGCTGTAGCTTAGTGGTGTGCTTGCTTACCATGAGCAGAGCTGTGGATTTGAGCCTACCACGAGCAGAGCTGTGGATTTGAGCCTACCACGAGCAGAGCTGTGGATTTGAGCCTACCACGAGCAGAGCTGTGGATTTGAGCCTACCAGGAGCAGAGCTGTGGATTTGAGCCTACCAGGAGCAGAGCTGTGGATTTGAGCCTACCACGAGCAGAGCTGTGGATTATTTGAGCCTACCACGAGCAGAGCTGTGGATTTGAGCCTACCACGAGCAGAGCTGTGGATGTGAGCCTACCATGAGCAGAGCAGAGATTTGTTCCCCAGAACCACTTGAACATAGAACAGTAACAACAATGTGCAGGAAAGAAAACTCCTGAAAATAAAGCTGTCTTCTACTTCAAATAAATAAATAAATAAAGCAATTTCTCACACCCTTTCCTGATGGGCCATCCTGCAATCCCTTCTACTTTTGATGTAGAGCTGACCAAATATGAAAACAAAGGATGATGTAGATGATGACATGACTGAACATTTGTATGGAAATGTGGTAGAATATTTTGCATGATAAACACCTTAACAATGTAAACAAAGACAGTCGCAGTGTCACAGTTGTCTCCTCTTCATGCTGATGTCCTGTTTGCTTGTACAAATGACTCCTGTGTGTGTTTCTCTGACAGTGTTTGTTGTTAATCTTGCCGGAGGACTCCAAGTTTAAAGAAAGCATGTATTTCTTAGATTGCTAGGACAATTTAGCAGAAGCCCATCTTTATCCTCAGGAGGTACATTCTAGGGTCTCCAGTGCGTGTCTGAAACTGAGGATTGCATCAAGTCCAGCGCCCTCTTCTGGTGTGTCTGAAGACAGTGACAGTGTACTAGCAAATATAAAATAAATAAATCATTAAAAAAAAAAAAAAGAAAGGTGTGTTGGTATAGTTCATGAAAACCTTCTTTCTCTTCCAGTTGTACATCCTATAGGTCCCCCAAGTGAGTGATGTCGATATCTACCATTACAGTGTCATACAGAACAGTGTCTGTGCTTTTTAATTAGCGCAGAATACCTGACAGAACAATTTAAAGGAAGAAGGGTGTATTTTGACTCATAGTTCAGAATGAACAGTCCCTTATAGGGAAGAAAGCATGCCAGCTGAATACTCTTGCTCCACTATGGAAAAGTGGAGCTACTATAGCATATAGTAGCTAACTGTGGCATGGTGCCAACCAGGGAGAAGAGATCTCTATAAACCTCTTGCCCCCAAAGTCACCCACTTCTAGCTTTGCTTACCTCCTAAATATCCCATCGTCCAGGGGCCAAGGGTTCAAACCTTTGGGAACATTTTATAGTCCCGCATAACAGTGATTGTATTAACTTCTGCCGTGACAAAACACCATGTCCAAAGGCAACTTAAGGAAGAGTTTACTTTGGTTTACAGTTCTAGAGAGCTAGAGTTCATAGTGGCAGGAGAGACATGGCGGCAGGAACAGGAAGCTGAGAAATTGTGTCCCAACTGCGCACACACAGAAAGCAGAGACAGCAAACTGGGAGCAGATCAAGACCCTCAATCCCTCCACCCCACCCTACCCCCAGGACTCACTTTCCCCAGCAAGGCCCCACCCACTAAAGGTAGTGAGACCTCCCCAACTAGGGAAAGTATTCAAATGCATAAGCCTATGCAGAGATTTCTCATTCAAACCACCACAGTTAGTTTAACCTCTTTGGAATAAAGTAATGTTATTTAGTATACACACATTAACACTGTGTGTTGGATATATATTTACTAAATCTCTGAGACTCCTACTTCCGCCGTTTTGCTAGTTGTTTGGATGTAATTTTTCTTCACCCTCAATTCCTTCCATACTGCTTTCTTTTGTGTTTAACTGATTTTTCTTGTAGTGGACCATTTTATTTTTCTCCTCCATTCCTGTTCTGTAATCTTTGTGGTTCTTTTCTAAGTGGCTGCTTTGTGTGAGAAAGGACAGACAGAGAGAAGTTAGGAGAGACAACTGGGAATGGTTGTGAGAAACACTTCAAACGGAAAACAGCACACCGTTGGTCGCTGTAGCTGCCTGTGCGTTGACTTATTTCACTGAGTTGGTTTCACGCAGCTCCGGCTGACCCTGCTCTCCACTGCATAGCTGAAGCTGCTCTAGAGCACCGTGTGTTTGCCTATCTCCTTTCACCTTTCAAATGCTGCAGTTGCAGGTGTGTGCTGCCACACCCGAGGAGAGTCCTGCATTTCATGCACATTTGAAGAGTAACATTGTGATGGCTTGTATATGCTCTGCCCAGGGAGTGGCACTATTAGAGGGTGTGGGCCTGTTGGAGTAGGTGTCACTTGTTGGAGTACTTGTGCCACTGTGGGCATGGGCTTTAAGACCCTCATCCTAGCTGCCTGGAAGCCAGTATTCTGCTAGCAGCCTTCAGATGAAGATGTAGACCTCTCAGCTCCTCCTGCACCATGTCTGCCTGGATGCTGCCATGCTCCCATCCTGATGATAGTGGACTGAACCTCTGAACCTGTAAGCCAGCCCCAGTTAAATGTTGTCCTTATAAGAGTTGCCTTGGTCATGGTGTCTCCATGATATTGGAAGGTCACAGTCAGGGATGGTCCACGATACTGTGTGTGAAACTCTTTTTCTTTTCTTTTGTTGTTTTTGCTTGCTTGTAATAAAATAAAACCCTAATTAAAACAAACATTTAAATTTTATGTAAAATTTAAGCTGTAAATGACACCATCTTCATTGTACAATGACTGAAAATGAAAAAAACAACAAATATTGTTTTACATAGTAAAATTCTATTTTACATAATGAAAAATCTATTTTTTTTTCAGAGAGTAAAATGTACTAACATAGATGGTCATTTTTTAAGAAGCATTTTAAAAAAACAGGTTACAAGCCAGTTGTGGTGACACACACACACACACACACACACACACACACACACGTGTAACCCCAGCACTTAGGAGGATCTGAAGTTCAAGGTCATCCCTGGCCTGGGGCACTGGAAACCCTGAATAACCAAGCAAACAAAACCAACAAATAAAAGAAAAAGAGTTTCATGCACAGTATCAAGGACCGTCCCTGACTGTAACCTTCTGATATCTGAAGAAGTAGCACTGGAATTGTCCTACTTAGTACTGAAATGGGCTCAGAAACAAAGTACTAAGTAGGAGGCTCAGAATTTGGAGGCAGGAGTTGCCTAGTACCCCAGAGTGCTGCTCATTACAAGCCTCTCCGCAGCCACAGCCTGGGCGGCCACGTGGAGGGAGTGGGGCAGTATTTTAAGGTATCTGTGACCAAGCAGATATCAAGTTTGCCTTCTTCACTGAAGACGCTTAACAAGTTGGTTAGCCAAGATTTTAAATTGTTACAGGTTGTGGAGATAATCTTAGCTTTGTTTTTGTTTTGTTTTGTTTGTTTGTTTGTTTGGTTGGTTTTTTTTTTGAGACAGGGTTTCTCTGTATAGCCCTGGCTTTCCTGGACCAGGCTGGCCTCGAACTCAGAAATCCGCCTCTGTCAAAGTGAGAATCTGGCCAGTGAGCAGAGAAAAACAAGAAAATTAAAAACTGAGGGTGGCACACTGGCCAGAGGCCATTCAAGTTGAGGTAGTATCAACAGAGGGAAGAAGGCTCCCAGGGTTAGAACTGTAGGATATAATTAAACTACTACACAGGATAGACATGAGTAAAACTTCTAAACAACAACCTGAAGAATCGAAGATCCGAGGTCTATCTAAGGTGCTGATTCCTAACCAGGGATGATTTGCCCCACCTTGAAGACATTTGTCAATGTCTAGAAAGAAGAGGAGGACAAGAAATGTACAAGCTGTTGTTTTAGGCAAGGCATCACTCAATGCCAGAGCAAAGAATCATCTCATTCTAGTGACAGCAAAGTTACCCTTGAGAGGCACTCATGGACTCAATGAATCTTGCAGCATGGTAAACATCCCTAGAAAGCATGAATGGGCTGAGCATAGTTCACCACACAGTTTATCTCCTGACTCTCCCTGAGTACGTGTGCTGGAGTCCACTCTGGTCATTTTGTAATGTTGTTAATCCCTCCAAGAGAGAATAAGGCCACTACTACAATTTTGGAGCCAAATTTGAAGCAAGCTTTTTGTTTTGTTTTGTTTTCAAGACAGGGTTTCTCTGTATAGCCCTAGCTTTGTTTTCAACACAGGGTTTCTCTGTATAGCCCTGGCTATCCTGGAACTCACTCTGTAGACCAAGCAGGCCTTGAACTCAGAAACCTGCCTGCCTCTGCCTCCCAAGTGCTGGGATTAAAGGCATGTGCCACCACTGCCTGGCTATGAAGCAATCTTTTTTATTAAATACTGGCCAGCTCCATACCTGAGATTCCCAGAGTATGGTGCCAAATTATATTAGTTGAGGACTTATAAATGCAAAACCCATAAGGCTGTTACTTGCCACCTTCGCCCAATCAGGGACAAACATATTTCCTGATGTACTTCCTGCCTACAACATCCCCCCTGCCTATATATGATCAACCACACATTCTGTGCAGTTGGTGTAATCAAGCTTGTTTACAGAAGTGAAAACACAAGATTTGCTATCCTATACTAACAGCCCCCAGCATTCCAGGAAGTTATCTGTCCTTGGGCTTGAGCAAGTAGGGCTTACAGATTAGAGGCGCAGTAATTTAAACCTAAACACAGTAATTTAAACCTAAAGTCTAACTGTGGCCATCACAATGGCTTAGTTCTACTTCATGTGACTAGGTTTAAAAGCCTGAGGTGGCAATGTTGACACCATGAAAATGGTCAAATATGATAAAGAAATGCTTTTTAACCTAGTGTTTCATTCACAACCTAGAGAGATGGTTTTAAACATATATGGATACATCATGGCTCCTCATTACTGGAACAATGAGACTATCTCTCCCTTCTTCCTGTCCTTCCTTTATCATCCTTTTCTCCTCCTTCCTTCCTCATAATTCTCTTATGAACTAGTACTACCTTTGGGGCTGGGGAGATGGCTAAGTTGGTACAATGATTGTATGGAAGCATACAGACCAGAGTTTAGGTCTTTTGCACCCATGTACTTTGCTTAGCAGCTTATCTGACTTGTGGGGCTCAGGAGGCAGAGACAGGGGATCCCCAGAGCAAGCTGGTTAGTTGTTGTAGCCAATTTGGCAAGCTCTGTGTCCAAAAGCATGGAGGAAGACAATTGAAGTCAACCTCTGACTTCAATACACATGATGCATGCACACATGTGCACATGCACCTGCACACACACATGCACACGCGCACACCCCCCCCCTCTCTCTCTCTCCTAGACCTTGGGCCATCTGTTTGGAGCCAGTTGTTTTTCAACCTGAAGAGAACAAAATGGTCACCAGAAGGGCTTATTAAGTCATAGATTGCTGAGTCTCATCTCCAGAGGTGCTGACTTATTGGGCCAGAGATGGAACCAAGGCCTTACATTCTCTCAAGCACAGCAAGTGATGTGGGTGCTGCTGCTCCCAGGGGCAGATTGACTCTCTTTTCTTTCACTGTTGTTGTCTACAGCCAGAAGGAAACTCCACCACCCTTTGCTTTGCCATGTTAAACAGTTAAGCCTAGCCTGAGTTTTCCAGAGTCCAGCCTGGTGCAAGCTCTGAAAAGCACATGACCACAGAGCTGATCACATGCGGGGACTTTACCGGCCAGGGGCTTGGAGGAACAGAGAGAACACTCCAATGGGTGATTTGAGGAGAAATTCTTGGGGACACAACATAGGCTGGTGTGATGATTAACATTAATCGCCAACTTGACAGGATGTAGAATCACTTAAGAGATGAATCTCTGGACGTGCCCATGAGGAACTGCCCTGAATTGGTTAACTGAGATGGGGAGACCCATCTAAAGGACAGCCTTGGAGCAGAACATTCATGGCATGAGAATAACAATTCAGTGGTATCCTGAGGAATGGCCAGGCTGAATGACTACACTCAGGATGCAACTTCATGGCATACTTCTATGTCTCTCAACTAAGCACCTGCATGGCATGCTTCTCTCTCAACTACTCGCATCACTGCAGTCCCATGAGGTCACCATATGTAGAATGTTGTTTTTATTTTTTTTGCTTTTATTTTCCTACTTGTATTTTTTGTCTTGGATTCTTTGAAGATAGATCATAGGATCCTTGTGCACTACAGTTGCACTGTAGGTTAGGTTGAAATGTCCGCTTGTCAGAATCCAAAATCATATGGGAATCTAGTCTAAACTGAGGAATGAACTACGTCAGGTTGGCCTGTGGGCACATCTGTGGACACACTATAAACAGCTGCTTCAAGTTCCTGCCATCATGATGGACTGAACCCTTGAGCTTCTGAGCCATAATAAACCTTTCCTTCTTTCAGTTGCTTTTGCCATTAAAATGTTGTCACAGCAGCAGGAAAAGTAGCTGAGACAACCAGAGTTTAGGGAAAATAACTCGAGGTCTAGGAACATAACATTGACTTCCTGCTCCCCACTGACTTCTCACAAAGCAGAGAAATACAGACTACTAAAAACTGGGAGTGACTCTCAGCTGGAAGCCAGAAAGAAAGTAGGCCCTCCATACTTTCCCAAGAATTCTGCCAGTCAGTCCCCCTCCCCTTGTACAGAAGAGAATCACATGCTCCAGAAGGCAGCGCACTCTCGAGTTCCAGAGGCCTTGAGCAGAAGGATCCACGGAAGCACATCTAAGCCATCAGTGCCTCTTGTTTAACGTTCCTTAGGTAAGTTGTTATGTAGTAAAGAACGGGTATGTCTCCAGTGCAAAGGGAAGGAACCCTTACCTGAACTGCAGTAAGGGGAGGCGGCAGGAAAAGTGCACTGTGTCCTAGAAAGCCAACCTGTGGAGCCTGAGAAGGTGCTGTTGAAGAGTGGACCACCTCTTGCCCTGTCTCCTGCCAGATGCCAGTGTGTGGGTGGAGGGGTACCACTAGTGAGCTCTGTCAGAGGCTATAAGGAGGGACCAACTCATATGACCCATGCATGAACTTGTCCTGCACAGAAAAGGGCACAGAATAGACAGCAGATTTGGAGAGGCCAAAGGAAAACCCATCTGGTGCTTGCATGCCCATAGACCAGCTGTAAGAGTACTGAGTGTTGCCTTTCTGTTGTTAGTTACAGAAACGGACAAGTGAAAGGGAAAAACCAAGTGATAACTCAGGCTTTGGTTTCCATGGTAGACCTCAGTAAAAATACCCTAAAAATGCAAAGGACTTAAAATTTCACTTCCTGCCTAAATAAGTGGGCTGATCAAAGCGTTTCCCCTCAATAATTCAGTTTCCTACAGAAGCCCTTGTATCGTACTCACCTTTGACTCCCAGCATGTTTTGAGGTCTAAAAGAAGACAAATCATGCATCTGTGTTGGTCCTAACCAGACAGCTCTGCAGTTAATGGGAAGTGAGACGGTCTTTAGAGACATTCTTGCTGTCGTGTGTTTTTTTTTTTTTTAGTTACTCCTTAAAAGAGACAATTTATTCACTGTTCAGATGAAAATGGATTTGTTTAAATACCCTGTATCTTACTTTATGATCCTGGGGTTGAGGATTTGTATTAGGTTGCTAGGGCACTCTAGCAAAGTACCAGTAACAACAGAAATTTATTGCTTCACTGCTCTGGAGGCCAGAAGTACAAGTTCAAGGCATTGCTGTCTTTTTTTTTTTTTTTTTAAAAGACATAGTTATATTGGATAAGAGCCCAATCCAATGATGCTATTTAACTGGATTGTCTATAAAGATTATTTCCAAATAAGGTCCCTTTCAAAAATGGGCGTTAGGACTTGGCATCTTTCTGTAAGGGACAAAATACAACACACACAGCCAAGGCCAAGGCTATGTTAAGTATCCAAGTCTAATAATCCTGGTGAACCCTTGATCATCACTGGTGTAAAATGGTGCATGTTGTTTGTAAAGAGTTTGGCAGTTCCATAAAAAAGGTAAAGATGTGGGGTCTGGGAAGATTGCTCAGTGGGTGTCATGGTTTGAATATGCTTGGCCCCGGGAGTGGCACTATTTGAAGTGTGGCCTTGTTGGAATAGGGTATGGACTTTAAGACCCTCATCCTAGCTGCCTGGAAGCCATTATTCTGCTAGCAGCCTAGAGCCTAGTAGAACTCTCAGCTCCTCCTGCACCATGCCTGCCTGGATGCTGCCATGCTCCCACCTTGATGATAATGGACTGAACTTCTGAACCTGTAAGCCAGCCCCAATTAAATGTTGTTGTCCTTAAAAGAGTTGCCTTGGTCATGGTGTCTGTTCACAACAGTAAAACCCTAATTAACACAGCCTGTAAGCACTCGCTGTCTAAACCTGAGGACCTGTGTTTGGATCCCTAGTACACACAGAAAGCTGAGTCAGTGGTGTGCATCTGTAGGGCTGGCATTGGGAGAGCAGAGAGACACACTCTCTTCACTTGCTAACCAAGCTAGATGGGTGTTTTAGCTCCCAGGTCAGCAAAAACCTATCTCAGATAATAGGATAGAGAGGGATGGAGAAAGACATCAGAAGCCAATCTTTGACACACATGAACAAGTGAACCTGCATTTACATGTGCACATACATAAGTATGCCATACACACACACACACACACAAACCCATCTGGTGTATGGTCCAGTGTTGGGATCCCTCAGCTGCAAGACATCGGAGCTTGCCACTGCAGACTCAACTCATGCCTTCTGTGCCTGAACCAAAGACTCACTACTATGAGTTCCACCTTCGAGGATTCCAGAGGAAGCTACGCCTGCTGGCTGGCACGTAGACAGCCTGAGGACATCTGTTGTTGACCTCCTCCCCCACTGTGGACTGCACCTCCAGCCATTCCCTGGAGTTGATACCTGCGGGATGCCGAGCCTCCACTTTCAACTCAGCAGCCAGCTTCCCTTTTGGACTCTTCCTGACTCCTCCTGAATTCCTTATGTTATTCAAATGTTGTTGTAACCAAGAGATTCAGTTTGCTTTCTTGTATATAATTGCTGAATCCCCCAAGTAAAGGAGAGCCTTGATTGGAAACCCTCAACTTGGCTCTGGTGTCTTTTTGTTCTCAAACTCTGTGTTTCAGGTCTCCTTTCTCCCTTTGGTCGAGGCAGAGCCCGGTTCGTGAGACTGCGGGTCAGTTTTAGTCCAGGTCACCTATAATATTTCATAGAAGCATGATGGTCTCAGATTAGAGACAGCCCAAATAACTCTATTACTTCAACTAGACAGACAACATGTGTGACATCCACTTGAGAATATTATTCATCCCTAAACAAGAAAAAATAGCAGACACATGCTATGACATGGACGAATCTCAACACACACACTAAGTGGAAAAAGCCAGTTATAAAATACCACACATTGTTTAGTTCCATTTCTATGAACTATCCAGGAAAGCAAACCTAGGAAGATAAAAAGCAGACAAGCAGTTGCTAAGAGTTCAAGAAGGAATGGAAACTAACTATAAGCACCAGGAGGGGTCTACTGGAATGATGAAATAGTTTAAAAGCTGGGCTGCAGGATGACATAGTGCAAGCCATGGGAGATGGTGGCCATGTCTGTAATCTAAGCTCTTGGGAAGCTGAGGTAAGATCTCTACAAGCTTGTGGCCAGCTTGGGCTATGGTGTAAAACCTTAATTCAATATAAACACACCCAGGACCCACACAAGTTCAAAGCACACAAAATCTTCACACTATGAATGACAAGTGAACACAAAGTCCCATCCCTAATGGAGAAGCCATTGGCAATTGATGCCTGCTGGGAGAGGGACAATCGGTTTCTCCAGTGAGTGCCACTGGATGTATCAGACACACTCCATGCCCAGGGGGAGCTGGCCAATACAAAACAGATTCTGTGGCTTTTTGATGTTTTTTTTTTTTGTCTTGTCTTATTATTTTTTTGTCTTATTAGGTTTTGGCTTCAGTTTTTGTTTGAGAAAGAGAGAGAGAGGAAAGAGAGGGGGAAGAGGGAGAGAGAGAGAACTTGAGTGAGAAAGGAGTTAGGTGGGGTCTTGTAGACATCTACTTTCTATCTTCCTAGGTTTGCTTTCCTTGGATAGTTCATAGAAATGGAACTAAACAATGTGTGGTATTTTATAACTGGCTTCTTCCACTTAGTGCGTGTCCATGTCATAGCATGTGTCTGCTATTTTTTCTTGTTTAGGGATGAATAATATTCTCTTAAATGGATGTCACACATGTTCTCTGTCTAGTTGAAGATAGACAATGAATATGATTACAGTACAAAACTCTGTTCTTCAAAGTTATTTTATTGTGCATTTGAGTTAAAAAGTCATTTTTTCATACCTGAGTGTTTTGCTTACATTATGTTAGTACACTGTGTGCATGTGTGTGTGTGAGTGTGTGTGTGTGTGTGTGTGTGTGTGTGTGTGTGTGTGCCTGGTGCCCAGCAGAGAGTGTCAGATCTCCTGGAACTAGGGTTACAGACAGTTGCAAGCCTCCATGTAGGTGCTGGGATTGGAATTTGGGTTAACCAATGAGCCATCTCTCTAGTCCCCAAATAGGTACATTTTATGGTTTATAAAGTTATAAAGGCAATAGTTTTAGAAACAGTGTTGTTAAGGTAAAAATCAAACTATTTTGTGTGTTGAGGGGGTTCTACATTGATCTGTTAAATGGACCAAAGCCTGTTGTCTGTACAAGTGTGGGAGCATAGGCAAGCATCAGGAAGGAATGAAAGGAAGCAGAGCTTGGACGGCTGTGCGTGGAAATCTCTGTGAATAAAACAACAGAAACCGGCAGCAGGCTTTCCTTGGAGACTGGGACAAGACAGGCTTTCCCTTGTAAATCCTTTACCATTTTTTATTATAAATTCCGTGTGTATATCACCTCTTCCAAAACATGGGTAATTATACATTTTTAAGTCGTCAGTATACCGCAAGCCAAAATAGAAATTCAGTACTTGAAATTATTTTTCAGAAAATGGAGAGTGATTTTCCCACCATGAGTGAGGCTGGCTAATGAAGGAGCTGCCAGGTCTCATATTTGCCCTCAAATGCTAATATTAGTCCAGTCTCCTCCAGCAATGAGCCCGATCACACAACCGGTACAGTTTTATACCATGGCTATCCTTGAGATCACAGGCTGTGTGCTTTTGTGGTCTGTTTTACCCCTTTACATGGGGACTGGGGGAAGAGTCTTGGATGTAAATTGTTCCAGGGAGAAGGAACTATGTAAACATTAAAGCAATAAATGGTATTGAGAGCCGGTTGCTGAGGCCCTATTTATATATCTGTGCTGATTTTGAGCACTTGCTGGGCTGTGGTTAAAAAGGGAAATGTATGACACCATTTACTTTTCCTTTTAACAACCCTGGCCACCATGCAGAGGAGCACATTCCTGTTTCTTGATCCTTCTGCCTTTTCACTTGCTCTAATTTCATGTAGTCTGAGGCTGAGGGACTCACTTTTTAACTCCAGTAAAATAGTGTCATGGAAGTTAGTCCTACGACAGACGAGTTGAACTGAAGAAAGCAGGGGAGCCAGGCATTCAGGAGTTATAGGCCAGCCTCAGCTACATAAGATAATTCAAAGCAAGCCTCAGCTACATGACCACACACACACACACACACACACACACACACACACACACACACACAAAGGGGGGGAGCTAACATAACTAATACTTCCTTTCTTAAATTACTTCAGAAACTTAAAATATATCAGTCATCAATTCTTCCTGATGCTTCTATTGGGCCATGTGTGTCCTGGTATTTTGAGACCTTTATAGTCTTTGTGAATGAGCTTCTCCTCAGCCATTCCATTGCATTTACATATATGGTTGTGTGAGTTCATGCATGTGAGTGTAGGGAGGACAGAATTCTACTATCTTCTTCTACCCTGCGGTTCCCCCAGGAATTGAGCTAAAGTTGTCAGGCTTGACAGCAAGCACCTCTCCTGGCTGAATCATCTTGCTGTGCCACAGAACCTCTATTCCATCACAAGGTAGTCCTCTCAAGCATGAGGCCCTTGAGATACGATGGTTATCAGACCCAGACCCTCATCATTTCTGGTGGTCTATGAGGCAGGCAGCAGAAGGCATCCGGGTATTTGCGTGCAACCACTGACTTATCAACAGAGATCAATCAATCTCTTCCTCTGCCCCACCCCACCCCCAGCCACCTCTCTGGTTGGCTTGGGAATGTGGTTGGAAAGCAGACTGTGACTTCCTCCAATGCATATTTCTTGGAGTTTGGGAGATGGTTCAGTGGTTAGGTACTTGGCTTACAAGTCTGAGGACATAAAGGCCAAGTGTGTGTCAACTAGTAATCGCAGATCCAGAAGAAGGTGACAGGGGAACCCCAGAACAAGCTGGCTAGCCCAACTAGTGTTATTGGGAAGCTCTGGGTTTGACTGAGAGGCATGCCTAATGGCTAAAGGAGAACAATTGAGATTATGCCCAACACCAGTCTCAGAGCCCCACATGCACACATGTATAATGTACCACTCACATGTGTGTGCTCACGCACACAGACACGTGCGTGCATATTCACACACATACATGCCAAATGCACACTCACATGCACACATAGAAAAAGAGGTAGAAAGAGAGAAAGTATATTTCCTTAATTCAATAACTTCAAAATGAGGTTGTTACTTGAGTTGATTGTAGTAGCCAAGATAAGGTGAAAGAAAAGCATTCATGCTGAGGTTTCCTCGGCTCCCAAGCACATCTGCTTGTGTAGAAGTACATCTCTTCTCATGGTATGTGTCCTCGTGATATGGATAGGGCATGGTTAAATACACAGCCCTCCCCAGCCTGAGCCTCCCCTTCATAACTGTGTGTCCTCAGCATCATTTCAGGGAATGTGGGAAGAATGGACAATATTAGGTAAGACACTTGACCCAGGCATGTCTTAATTCCTTTGAAAGCAGCTTCCAACTTCCTGGGATTCCTGCTGAAATGAAATGCTGCTGGATATCTTGAGGCATCTAAATAGGTAAGTATGCATTTGTGTGGAGTTGGTCACCTGCTTTTTCATAAAATGAAGCGCATTAACCCTTCTAGGCTGAAATAGCCTAGCAGGTGGTGTTAGGGTAAAGTACTTGTGTCTGCATATGCAGGTTTGTGTGTTTGTCCAGGTTTGGTGTGCTTTGTCCTCACCTCAACAATGTGTATAAAACAGAGGAATGGGGGCTTGGGGCAGCCAAAGAGTTATTGGAGGCACATCTGTGGTGTGTGTGTACATCATAAGTGGGTGAGTGTGCACATATGTGGATGTGGAGGTCAGAAGACAACCCTGAGTATTACTCCTCAGGAACTATCTACCCTTTGGTTGAGATAGGGTGTCTCAGTGGCCTCATGTTTGCTGGGTATGGTAGGCAGGCAAGACATAAGACAGGTCCCACGAGGGTCTGCCCTACCCATCATGCAATTGTAAGCCTGTGTGTCACTATGACTGGCTTTCCCCCTGTAAGTTCTGAGCCTCAAACTCAAATCCTTGCTTGTGAGGAAGTACTTCACTGACTATAATTGTGATTTTCTTTTTCTGCTTCTTTTTTTTTCTGGTAATATTGGGGATTGAACCAGGGCTTTTCTTGTGAACATTAGGTAAGACTGCTACCACAGAGCTGCACTCCCAGTCAACAATTGTGCTCTTCTTGTTCTCCACATCACAGCCTCACGTTTTTCACTCTAATGTAACTCTTTCTTTAGTAGAGCTCAGATCTACACCAACATGGAAAAAATATATCTGGTTGGTACTTATAACAGAAAGTCATGTTGCTGTGATAATAAAATTATAAATGCTTGTACATAGTAGCGAATAATCGAGGGCTTAGAATTACAGGTATGGAAATTGAGAAAATTCTTCTAAGGCCCAAAATAATATTATTCAAAACCTCCACAGTTATCTGCTTTGACTTACCTAGTGACCGCTTAAAAACCAGCTCTCCTCACAGGTTCTCTGAGGGAAACATCCGGTTAACTGTCCAGAATCAAGGCATGGCCAAACATTTCTTAACTCCTCCTCTTGAGGGCGCTCAACACCCCATTGCCTGTCGTCTCACAGCCGAAACCCTTCTGAATGTGTATCCCTTACTAGGACGGTGTGGTTTAAAGGAGACTCAGAGGATAAGCTCAGAGAATATTTTCAGGAACTAGATCCAGTACTGACTAAAACATCTCAGGAGCTGCTATTTTTGGAACACATGCACCTGCTGGCTGTGGTGTGTGTGTGTGTGTGTGTGTGTGTGTGTGTTTCATTGACAGTCTCTCTAAGGAAGGTTACCATTTTTTCAAATGTGGCACAAGGTCAGAACTTTCTTCAAGGTCATCTCCGGATATTTGTAGCTAGAGTTCCCACAGTATGTCTTTCCAGATCTAGGCTCTTTGAGCTGAATGAACCAGCTCTAACACTTGGTGTGTGTGTCTGCCTGTCTGTCTGTCTGTGTATCTGTGTGTGTCTGTGTGCGTGTACACGAGAGTTTGTTTTTCTTTTGAAGTTAGCAGAGAGAACATAAACAACATAGACTCGATATCAGGAGACTCAGGTAAGAACTCCAGTGCCTGTTCATTTAATGTCCCTACAGAACGTCTCTCTCTCTCAACAACTGATAGGACCACAGGGGATAGTTTTTAAAAATCAAAAATACCATAGAAAACTAACTTCTCATTCTTTCTTTTTTTTTTTTTTGCTAATGTGGTGGTTTGAATAGGCTTGATCCCCATAGATTCCCGTGTTTGAGTTCTTGATCCATGGGGAATGTCACTGGAGGTGTGGCCTTGTTGGAGTGGGCGTGGCCTTGTTGGAGTGGGCGTGGCCTTGTTGAAGGAAGTGCTTCTCTGTGGAGGTAGACTTTGACTTCTCCTATGCTCAGACTCTGCCCAGTGTGGAAGAGCCCCTCCTCCTAGCTGTCTAGTAGTCAGGCTTTCCTGGCTGCAGTCAGATCAAGATGTAGACTCTCAGCTCCTTCTCCAGCATGCCTGCCTGCATATTGCCATGCTTCCTGCCATGATGGTAGTAGGCTAAACCTCTGAAAGTGGAAGCCAGCCCCAGTTAAATGTTTTCCTTTATAAGGGCTGCCAAGGTCATGGTGTCTCTTCACAGCAGTAAAACTCTGAGACAGCAAGCATATTGTAGTTTTTTTTCTTTTGTACCTTGCCACTTCCTTCCTTCAGGAGACCTATGCTCCTGAGGATGCTGTTACCTCTTTCTATGTCAGAGAAAATGTATCTCATTCTGTGATATTCACCCCTGGCTTTAGAGGATGCTGTTACCTCTTTCTATGTCAGAGAAAATGTATCTCATCTTGTGATATTCAACCCTGGCTTTAAGTTTCATCTTTAAATGTTACTATTCAAGCACTTCAGAGAACACCGAATTCTGTTCTTGCAAATTTGTTGCCACTAATCTGAGTGTGGTGACACATACCTGTGATCTCAGCACAGAGGCAGGACACTCAGACTCAAGACCAGCTTAGGCTACACGGTAATGTGCTACAGTAAATGTGTGGCTGGCTTAGCTACACGACACCTGTCTCCAGACAAAACAAAACAAGACAAAACAAGAAAAGGAGAAAAGTGGGGGCTGACAAGATGGCTCAGCAGGGAAAGTAACCACTACCTAATCTGACAGTTTGAGTTGGATCCCTGAGACCCATGTGGGGCAGGAGTGAACTGATCCCCAAAATTTGTCCTCTGACCTCTACTGTCACGCTATGGCATGTGCATGCATGCCCACACATATACACACACGCACACTAACACACACAGCCCACATTCAAAATAAATAAATGTATAATAAGAATTATTTTCACAAAACAAGTATATTGGCACTTTGCTCCTAAACTGAGGCAGAGATGCCAATCTTTAGAATAGGTTTTTACCCTAATTACAAATATTTATGTGCAGCCGTAGGCCTGGTGGAAGCTATGTGTTGGCATGTAAGTGACCTTTCACCTGACCACAGTTATAGGTCAGATCATCAGGGCGGAAAGGGGGTCCAGAAAACACTGCCTACTGGGTTCCTTTGGCTACTATGATGTAGGAGTACAAGTTTAGCAGCTTGAGATGCAAATGTCTAACCCTCGTGTTTGGGAGGTCCAAGTTCTAACAGTCAGGTTGGCAGGACTGCCTGCTTTTCTGGGCTCCTGGGGAAAGCCCCTTCCCTTCCCTTTCCAGCTCTCGAGAACTTCCCAGATGCCTTGGCCCAGCTTTCTCCCATTTCCAAAACACTGCTGTATCCTGTGTACTTCAGCCAGGGACCTTCACAAGGACTCGTGCCAAAGGACCACCAGGACAAGTGCGGCTGCCTAGGCAGGACACAAACCACTTCCATGCTCTGTCTTTACCCTGAGACATCTCTAAGTGTGTTCAGTTGACCTTGGAGACGTGTCTGTCCTGTCTGCTAGCTCCAAAGCAAATCTGTTATTGATCTATCAGGCCACTTGAGATGTTTGTTCAATGTTTAAAATCACTTAAAACTGATCTCTTGGTATTGTAGTCTTTGAAATTTATGGGTGTCATCAAGCATAAATAAATAGTTGCAAATTTCTAATTAGTTAGTCTATTTCAGTTGCTCCCTCATCCATCTTCGATGGCATTTCGGATGTCTACTTGCTTTGCTGATAGTTGTGATGGCCATACCCAGGCATAGGGCCATGGGCTGCCTCTGCTATGCTCAGCCCCTCTGACGTGGGAACTGTCTCTTTGCCCCTAGACAACTATTCACTTTGTTTACCTTTGCAAAGAGAAGCTGCTAAACACACTGGCACAAATATATTTGTCGATTAACCTTGGGGTGTCGGCAGACTGTGTGAACTCTCTGAATTCCAAATTGATGCCCTTCTTTTAACTACATTTATCTATGGTGTGCTTGAGATAGAACTGTCTGGAAGGCGGTAGTATGTTACAAGGGTAGATGGGAAAATGAGCACTAAAATGCGATGGTAAGCTTCTTTAAAAAGTAAGAACTAGACTGTTCTGTTCATGTTACACCTGTTTGGAGGGTGAGCGTGGCACAAGCCATGCTAGGAAGCAAGCAGAAAGGAGTGCGGGAGAAGGCGGACATTTGCTACCAATTATGCTGTTGGTCTCGAGGCCCAGTCCTGAATTCGAATCAGCAAAAACAGATAAGGAGACTTACTTTCATCTCACGATGAAATTTAATATAACATTTGGTAGCTTGAATGTAGCCTTTGACTCATCAGCAAGAAAAAGCAGCTTGGCCTTGTTTGTTTTCCCTGCTTGTGTCTTGTTTGGGGTGTCAATAGTGCAGAGCCTGTGACAGGCAGCTGATCTCTGGGGAAGTGCAGCCAAACGGAAGATCCCAGCCAAGCCAGGAACTTCAGTTCAAACACTCATCTCAGGCAGACAATGCTGCCCCTTGTGCGGCTAAAGAACAGGGCCAGGGCTTTGTACCAGGATTGGAATGACAATAAGCCCTAAGATTCACTTTCTTAATGCAGGGTTTGTGCTTCTGTCCCATGAAAGACAACTGTGTGTCCACCGAAAACAGGATCATATTCTTCGTGTGGTGTCCTGGAAAAATACACAATCATTCTTAAACTCCAAATATTTTTTTTTAATCTAAGTCTCATTAAAGGATGTGAACTTAATTCTTATATTCTAACACTCTGCTTAGAAATGTCTGTAATGAGTATTGTAATGACCTGGGTCTTTTTGCCGACTCCTCCCACCGTTTAACCTTGATTATAGTCTCAGTCCAATCACTGAACTGTCTATCAGCCTGGGGTTTCTTGACTGCTCTTTTAATGGAATGAGTGTCTGTGCGGACACTCTAGATGACACTTGTGAAATGCGTGTTTCCAAGCCTTCTTTGGTGGTTTCTCAATGCCATGTTTGCTACTCACCTTCCAGCCTTCATAACTAGAAACTTCCCCACAAGCTTCCTCCCTTCTGCGTGAGCACTGCTCCGGTCACAGGACCACCTCAATAGACTGCAATTCCCTCCTAAAAACTAAACAAACAAACAATAACAAAAACGTTCCTTCTGATTTTTAAAACCATAGCTTTGTAGGTGGTGACACATGCTTATAATCCAGGTACTTAGGAGGCAGAGGCAGGGGGATTGATGCAAATTGAAGGCCAGCCTGGGTTACAGTAAGTTCCAGACCCCACTACACAGTGAGATCCTGATTCACAGTCACAAAAAATAGAAAAGAAATTTTAATTTTTCTGTGAACACTTCACATCTGCTTTAAACATGTCAGGTGGATGCAATCATCAATGGATTCATTAAATAATGAGTGCAGCAGTTTTAATTTCTAATAGCAGCTGTCTGCCCTTCTACTTCCTTCTCCCTAAAGCCTGAAGTTTTCACCCTTTTAGTTATTTGGGTGTTTCCTTCACAGCACAGGATTTCTATCCACATTGATGCTTCCCTCTTTTCACCTCTGTAGGCACTCTCAATCTCCCACCCAGGCCCTTAGGTGCTCTGTGACCACAGATTTTCTGAATTAGTGATATAATAAATTTGGTTACATCAATTTTCAGCCAATATACCACTGGATCGTATAATATTTTTATGACTAATTTTCCTTCTTGCAAAACTGTTGTTTTTGTTCTCCCTGAAGTTCATAGGCGTTTTGTGTTTTTGTTTGGTGGTCTATTTTTCATACTGTGGAAGAAGCCGCAAGCCCTCCACAGGGGCAGCTGTGTGTTCAGAATACATGGATCCCAGGAGTTTGCCCCACGTATCTCTAGAGACCTCACCAGAGGTCTGTGGAGTCTCTCTGACCTTCTCCCACTTAAGGATCTCTCTTCACTGTTGACTTGGCAACTCTCTTGCCCATTATTGAGCTTGGATCTGATGCCTGCATCACTTACCTTCTATTTCATGGAATATCTTTCATCTCTCTGAAAAAAATCTTCTCCAGCAGCACCCTAGACACACAATTCCTTAACAGGAAGGCGTGGGGAGTTTGTGTATCCAAAAAAGTATTTCAATCTACCTGAATTCCTTAGTTAGGGTTTCCATTGCTCTGAAGAGGCACCGTGACCAAGGCAACTCCTATAAGGACATTTAACTGGGGCTGGCTTCCAGGTTCAGAGGTTTAGTCCATTATCATCATTGCTGGATGCTTGGCAGAGTGCAGGCAGGCATAGAGCTGGAGAAGGAACTGAGTGTTCTACATTTTGATCCCACTGATCCAGAAGACTGTTTTCCAGGCAGCTAGGAGGAGGGTTTCAAAGCCCACCCTGGAAGTGACATACTCCCTTCAACAAGGCCACACCTCCTAATAGTGCCACTCCCTGGGCCAAGCGTGTTTAAACACATGAGTCTATGGGGGCCAAAGTTATTCAAAGTACTACATTCCTTTGGATCTGCCTTCATTTATTCATTTCTTCCCTAATGACTGGTCAGGATTTAGGCAAGTGTCTAATTCACCTACACTGATAGTCCTTTCCTGTTCTTCAGGGGTGTGAGGTGTGCACCATCTTTTCCTGGCCTTGAAAACTCTGAAGAAATTCTGACTCTGAAAATTTTGAATAGAACTAATTTTCTTCTCATAGCAACTTTTTAATTTTTCCCCTGACCTCATTACTTCAAATTTTGTGATGGTATGCCTTGATGTACATCTGTTTTTTAATCTATTCTAGCTACTTGATATTTTTATTTTCCAACAACTTAGAAATGCACCACATCCTTTAATTTGTGAAAATGATTTTTCATGATTTCTGTTTCTGTTGAGACGTCAACCATTTTCTAATTATTTTCTGTTTTCCTTATTTTCTTAAATTTCCACTTCTAAAAATAATCTGTCTCTGTCTCTCTCCCCCATTCTGTCTCTTTCTCTCTCCCTCTCTTTCTGTCTGTTTCTCTCTCTCTTGTTGTTTGTGTCTTCTCTCTCCCTGTCTCTCTTTGACTGTCTCTTTCTTTCTGTCTCTTCTCTATGTCTGTCTCTGTGTCTCTGTCTCTGTCTCTCTGTGTCTCTGTCTCTCTGTGTCTTTGTTTCTCTGTGTCTCTGTGTCTCTGTGTCTCTCTCTGTCTGTGTCTCTGTCTCTGTCTGTCTCTGTCTCTTTGTCTCTCTGTCTCTCTGTCTCTCTGTCTCTCTCTCTCTCTGTCTCTCTCTCTCTCTGTTTCAGCTTTTCCTGAAAAGGCTTTCTTGTCCTCAGATTGTTGCTCTGTTGTCTGCCCATGGTTTGTGTTGTGGCAAAGTCATCCAGCTGAGCTGTCATGGGTTTTGTCAGGGGGGAGGTTGTTGGAGACTTCTGATACAAGTCTCTCATGAAGATTCTGAGTTTGGCTGTCAGGACCCCAGGCAGGGAGCTGCAAGCTCTGTGCCAGCCTGCTGGGAACAATGAAAGTAGGCTTCTCCTGTGGAGTGCCCTGCAGTTGTGGAGCTGGTGACCTCCTGGTTCCTTTCGGACAAGGAAGGAAAGGTGCCTCTTCCTCTGGTCATGGCCTGTGCCAGTGCTTGGGGCCTGAGAGAGGAGCTGGATTTCAGCCCCACTTGTCCTTTAGCACTGGCTCTGTTCCAGCCCAATGCTGTAGCTGAGCAGGTGCTTTGTGTGTGGGGATAGGTAAAGCCTCTAGCAGCGTGTCCCCATAGCATCTTAGCACAGTGCTCCAGCTTGATGGTGCCATCTTAGCACAGTACTCTCCCTCTGTGTGTGTGTACTGTGTGCCCCCACCATCTTAGCACAGTATTCTCCCTGTGTGTGTGTGTACTGTGTGCCCCCACCATCTTAGCACAGTACTCTCCCTCTGTGTGTGTGTACTGTGTGCCCCCACCATCTTAGCACAGTACTCTCCCTGTGTGTGTGTGTGTACGGTGTGCCCCCACCATCTTAGCACAGTACTCTCCCTGTGTGTGTGTGTACGGTGTGCCCCCACCATCTTAGCACAGTACTCTCCCTCTGTGTGTGTGTACTGTGTGCCCCCACCATCTTAGCACAGTACTCTCACTCTGTGTGTGTGTGTATGTGTGTGTATGAGTGTATACTGTGTGCCCCCACCATCTTAGCACAGTACTCTGTGTGTGTGTGTGTGTGTGTGTGTACTGTGTGCCCCCACCATCTTAGCACAGTACTCTGTGTGTGTGTGTGTGTGTGTGTGTGTGTGTGTGTACTGTGTGCCCCCACCATCTTAGCACAGTATTCCAGCTTGATGCCCCATTGTGTTGTAGAACTTTCTCTCTGTGTGTACTGAAAATCAAGTAAACTCTGCAAGGCAATCAGTTTTCCACAAGGTGAGGGACATTTGAGACCCAGCGGTGTCTATGCTTCCTAAAGAGATGGCACATCCTCTTTCCAGCTCCCACATCTAGAAGAGCCTGGTGTCCCCAACCCTGTATCATCAAAAATATTTTTATTATAATCTGTGTGTGTATCTCTCTGTCTCTATCTCTGTCTCTCTGCCTCTGTCTTTCTGTCTCTATGTATGTGTGCATGTGTGTGTCTTTGTGTGTACACACTGTGAAGGTCACAGAACAATTTTTGGAAGGTGGTTCTCACCATCATGTGAGTCCTGGGAAATCCAACTCGGGTTGTCAGGCTTGGTGGCAAGCTGAGCCATCTTGCCGGGTCTAGCCCCATAGCTTTCAGGAGGTTCTGCATTGCATACAGGTTGCTTCAACTTCCTCTGTAGTTGGCTGAGAACTTTGTTGTCCGATCTAGTAACTTGGCTTCCACTCCTCTTTCAGATTATTACCAGCACCTCTACAACTCTACATCTGTCATCTATATGCCTACCAATCTTTCACGTTTCTTCTGTCAGTTATTAACCTATCTCTATGTATATTTTATCATTTGGAGATCACTCTATTGAGATATGATTTATGATAGCTTGAGTGAGAAAGACTGCCATAGTCTCATATATTTGAATCCATAGTTTGGTCCATAGTTAAGGGAACTACTTGTTGGAAGAGGTTTAACATTAGGGATGAGCTTTGAGGTTTCAAAAGCCCACACCAGGCCCAGTTTCTCTCTTTATGCCTTCCACTTCTGGGTTAGATGTAAGCTCTCAGCTACTGATCTAGCACCATGCCTACCACCACACTCCCTGCTATGATGACTGTGGACTTAACCACGTGAAAATGTAAGCAAACCTCCAATTAAATGCTTTCTGATATAAGTTGCCTTGGTCATGGAGCCTCCTCACATCAATAGGACAGTGACTAGGTGAAACTGACTGAGCTATCCACATTTAAATTGTACAGCATGGTATGGTTAGGAGTGAATATATATTTGTGAAAATATCACCACTGGAAAGGTTACATGTCCATCACTCCCCAAAGTTTTCCCCAACCTAGTTATCTATGTATATGCCTGTTTAACTTTTGTGATAATACTAAGTATAAGATCTATCATCTTATGCTAGAGAGTCCAGGTAGTGTACTGCTCATGCAGAAAACCTGAGTTCAATTCCCAGTACCCACTTTGGTGACTCAGCTGCCTGTAACTCTATCTCCAGAGGATCTGACACCTTAGGGCTCCAAAGGCACAATACACAGAGACTTATGTAAGTCCAAAAAAAAAAAAAAATAGAACTACCATCTTAGAAAGTTTCTAGTGTACAACACTGTATCATTGACTCATTGGTGTTGTGTAACTAAATGGTGTGCCCTCTGACCATTGGTTCCCCAACCCTGCACCCCACTCCCACCCTGGCCATAAGAATGCCTACTGTGTCCTCTGCTTCACTATTCCTCTGTGTTTGACTATTTTAGATTTCACACACAGGTGTCTGTTTGGCTTCTTTCATTTTACATCTGGTCTTCTAGGTTCATCTGTGTTCTAGTAAATGGCAAGATTTCCTTCTGGTTTTCCTCTTTTCTCATTTATATGTGTGTAGTATGCATATGTGTGGGTACATATATATGTGTAGTGAATACACACACACACACAGACACATACACACACACACACACACACACACACACACACACACACGTCTAGCACTTGGAGACAAAGACAAGTGGATATTTGAGTTCGAGGCCAGCCTGAGAGTGAGTTCCAGGACAGCCAGAGCTGCACAGAGAAACTCAAAATAAACCACTATCTCAAAACAAAACAAACGATGGGAGAAAATTTGCAACTTGGAGTAGAACAGCCACTGCAGTTGTGTTCCTTGTGTTCCACTGCAGTTGTGTTCCTTGTGTTCCTGTGTTCCACTGCAGTTGTGTTCCTTGTGTTCCCATGTTCCACTGCAGTTGTGTTCCTTGTATTCCTGTGTTCCACTGCAGTTGTGTTCCTGTGTTCCACTGCAGTTGTGTTCCTTGTGTTCCTGTGTTC
>NW_022196891.1:2505321-2505642 GCF_008632895.1 Mastomys coucha
CTGTGTTCCACTGCAGTTGTGTTCCTTGTGTTCCTTGTGTTCCACTGCAGTTGTGTTCCTTGTGTTCCCATGTTCCACTGCAGTTGTGTTCCTTGTGTTCCACTGCAGTTGTGTTCCTGTGTTCCACTGCAGTTGTGTTCCTTGTGTTCCTTGTGTTCCACTGCAGTTGTGTTCCTTGTGTTCCTTGTGTTCCACTGCAGATGTGTTCCTTGTGTTCCCGTGTTCCACTACAGTTGTGTTCCTTGTGTTCCCATGTTCCACTGCAGTTGTGTTCCTGTGTTCCACTGCAGTTGTGTTCCTTGTGTTCCTTGTGTTCCACTG
>NW_022196891.1:2505704-2585755 GCF_008632895.1 Mastomys coucha
CACTGCAGTTGTGTTCCTTGTGTTCCTTGTGTTCCACTGCAGTTGTGTTCCTTGTGTTCCTGTGTTCCTGTGGGGTTTAGGGGTGCTATCCTCTTTGATCACATTTCAAAGATGTGGTACCCAGGCTGGGTCATAAAGCTGGTCAAAACCTTAAAAATATTGTATGTATGCCCCAAAGAGGAGGATGGCAGATTTAAAAGGACATGTTTTTCTGAATTAGATGTTCCAAGAAGAGATGAGGCAAGGGGCTGCCAGCCGAAGGAAGACTCGGATCTTCAGTCACACTAAGGGGAGTGGCAGCCATCTTGGTTTCCCTCAGTTCTGAGAGGAAATGGAGATAATATCATCAATAACTCATAACTTAGTCACTAACCCCCAGGCCAGTGCAGGGATCTGGTCCTGTGAAGACAGGAAGCAGCAAGGGTTAAGGGGATCAGGAGGGGAGCGGAGGAGCCAGTCCTGCTGGCTCAGGGACCTGGGGCTGGGTTCCTGCCTGCTCAAGCTGGGGGAGGTGTTCCACAGTGCAAGTCAGGTATCCTCCCTTACTTACTTCAGACAAACACTTTCCGGGAGGGTCAGTGCTTATGGCATTTATTTATTTAAAATAAAATTGAGAAACCCTAAACCACACCTTTCACTAGAGAATTTTAGGAAGTCTTGAAGGAAAACTATCTCATCAGAAAGAATAGTGAGCCTCTTGGCTTCTGAAGGGTAAGATGGCGTGTTGTAGCTACAGCCTTCTTCCCTGTTGTCGTTCTTCTTGTGTTGTAGCTATAGCCTTCTTCCCTGGAGACCTACCACCCCCAACACCTACTGTGTGTGTGCGCATGTCTGTCTGTGTCTGTCTGTCGTCTGTCTGTCTAGGGGTATGCATGTGCGCAGATGCCAGAGGATAGCTTTGCTGAGTGATGGTCCTCATGAATCAGCCACCTAGTTTTCCAAGATGGAGTCTCTCAATGAGACCTGGGACTTACTGATTTGGCCAGCTGGTTGGCCAGTGAACCCCAGGGTTCTGCTTGCAAAGGCCTCTCTAGTGCTGGGATTGCAAGTGTATCCCTTCACATCCAGCTTTACCAACCGAGCCATCCCTCCAGTGCTCTGGACCTCAGTTTGGGAGTTAGGTTCAGTGGCTAGGCTCCTGGGTCGAGGACTCCTCCATCCCCCAGGACTTATTTTTCATATAGCAGTTCAAATGAGTGCTGATAGTTTTTAAAAGAAACACTAACCAAAAATGAAAACCCTAAATGTGCAATTTCCCAGATAGATGGGTTCATGCTGCCCAAGCACCATGGGGCCATGTTAAATACAAAACTTGGAGCTCACTGGCCAGGCAGCCTGGCTGAAAAGGAGACACATGGTCTCAAGGCAATAAGGCAGAGAATGGTGGAGGAAGACATCTGATATCCTGCTCTGGTCCTCTGCATGGGTGTGGCTAGGTACTCCTTCCTGTATATCCCCATGCACGAACCACACACACACACACACACACACACACACACACACACACACTCACAGGCACACACACATATGGATACATACATACACACACACAAGCTTGTGTTTCTACCTTGGCTTTCTTCCTTTGTACTTGTGTGACCTTAAAAAAGACACTGAACCTTTCTGAGCTCTCTTCCCAATTGGAACACATTGACATTCAGAGGGGTCAAGGAGATTAAATAAGAAAATAGCCTGCTCATCCTGGCAGGGCTCTGCCATGAGGTTGCCAGATAAATCACAGGATGCTCAACGAAATTCAAATTTCAGACCAGTAATAAATAGTCATTGCAAAACTAAGTGGCCTCCATTTTAGACCTTCACTTTTCTTTTTTAATTACACCTGTGTGTGGTGTTTGTGTGCAGTTTGCCCCTGAGAATGCTGTTGCTCACAGAGAGCAGAGGCATTAGATCCCACTGGAGCTGGAAACTAGGCAGTTGTGAGTCTCTCCATGTGGTACTTAAAACAGAACTCTGGACCTTGTTGAGAACAGAAAACACTCTTAACCACAGAACCAGGCCTTGTGTGCTCCATTCTATCTGCTAGGGTAGAGACTCCGGCATGCTATAGCTATGACGTGTTTCCTCATCTTTGCTTACTCATGGTCTCATCTAAATGGAGCTCTAGAAAGGGCATTATTAAAATGTTGTTTGAATGATGGGGAGATACGGAGATGGCCAAATATTCCCTAACTCTTGTTTCTACAAGTAAACACGCTGGTCAGTGCTGGCACATGCCTTTAACCCCAGCACTCAAGGAGGCTGAGTTGGAGGCCTAGCCTAGCCTATAGAGATAGTTCCAGAGCAGCCAGGGATACACAGAGAAACTCTGTCTTGGAGCATGCATGCTTGGGGAGGGAGCAGATGCAAAAAAACAAAACAAACAAACAAAAACCTCCAAAACCAAAACCAAACCAAACCAAACCAAACCAAAAACAAAACCAACAAAAACAAAAACAAAATAATCAACAATAACAAAACCACAGAAACAAAAAGCATTCATATCTAGACATTTAGAGTTGAGGGTGCGGCGTGTAGCTCAGTGATAGAATGCTACATTGATGGGTCATTGATAGAGTAAGGCACTATGAGTCCTACTACCCATCCAAAATACAAAAGCCAAACCAACGAAGCAACAAGTTGACATTTGTGGACAGTTAGGAGCATGTTGAAAAGTCTTTTGGGTAGAGTTTTATGTGAGAAAAGCAGGCTAAGAAAAACGCAGTGAGATCAGGACTTCTGCTCTGTTCTGATGAAGGTGTTCTCAGAGTACTGTGCACACCCAGTACTTTGTTTCTATCTTCTGGGATGAAATTATTGTTTTCTATCTTCTGGGATAAAATTATTGGTCTTACAATAAAAGTAATTGTTAATGTTCTCCCTTAAATTGTGTTGTATGAATAATTCCTCAACCGTTTTAAATTACTCTTAAAATTATCTGAATTTAGCAACTTAGGGGTACTATGTGACTTTGCTTGGGAAGACATGAACAAATGCCTACTTCCCGGATATCAGACCAAAAATCACATGCATCTATGTTTAGCGTCCTGAACCAAGAAGTTCCCTGGGGTTACTTACAGGAGCGTAAGTGACTCAGGCAGCCGTGTCACCAAAGAGCGCACATAGCACAGTAAAGCACACATAGCTCAATGCTGACGAAGGCAAGCTGCACCGTGTTGCCACAGGTCCCTGAACATTTGCAGGCAGCAAACCTTAAGATTCTCCTCTCACAGCATCTGCAGATTGGCTACATTGCCTGAGGAGGGAGAAGCTCATCTGTCTTGTAAGTTTTCTTAGTTTTTGAATCTTATGAGCTGTCTTCCTCTCTCCAGGAGAGAGTAATGTTTCAATGTGAAAGAATTATATAACATGAGACAACATAACTTTTAAACTCATAGAAATAGACAAAATACAGACATTCAGATAGAAAATGATACAGTTGATCTTTTAAAATATGCTTGTTCTGGAAAATACCCATCTAGAAAGTATGCAAGACACAAATGCCCAGCAGAAGACACATACTGCGTAAAACAAAGACTCAAGTACTCTGAAGTCAAGAGATGAACTGGGGATGGACGCCCCTGTGGCTGCCGGCTCTTTCCACTCTCAACACTCTTGTTTCCCACCACCCCACTCTCTCCATAGACCACAATGTTGAATTTTGTTTGTTATAGAGTTGTGGGGTGTCTTGGTTCCATGGCTGTGCATAGACACTATGACCTTGGCAACTCTTATACAGGAAAGCATTTAGCTAGCGTTTGCTTACAGTTTCAAGGTTTCATCCATTGTCATCATGGTGGGGAGAATCACAGCATGCAGGCAGACATGATGCTGGGATAGTTCTACATCTGGATCCACAGGCAGCAGAAAGAGAGATGCTGGGCCTTTTGAAACCTCAAAGCTCACCCCCAGTGTCACACTTCTTCCAACAAGGCCACACCTCTCAATCCTTTCAAATTGTGCCACTGCCTAATCATTCAATAGATGATCCTACTTGGGCCATTCTTATTCAAACCACCTCATGGGGTAAATATACACGCTTCTTGTGGGGTAAAGGAATCTCATCCTAATAAACCCATTTGAAGCTGGAAATATGTTCAATGCACTTGACCACCCATATGTCTTTCGATTTGGGGACACAGTATACTGTAGAGAGTGGTGGTTCTCAACCTTCCTAATGCTGTGACCCTTTAATACAGTTCCCCATGTTGTGGTGACCATAATATTATTTTTGGTGCTACTTTGTAAATGTAATTTTGTTAGTTATGAATCATAATGTAATTAATATTTTTGGAGTTAGAGGTTTGTCAATCGGGTCTTAATCCAGAGGTGGAAAACCTCTGCTGTAGAGTGTTTGCTATGGACCCTGGAGGTCACGTGACTGGGAAGTGTGGCTTGTTGCCTCTGTCAGCATCTCAAGATGGATCACACATAAATCACTAGCCTGGGAGAAGACTCAGGTCCAAGACTGAAGGCAGAGCTTCTCCTGAGCCCACACCACTGTCCTACCACTGCAGAGTCAGTCATTCAAGATGGGGACTGTCTTCTGTGTTTTCTTGCCTGGCCTTTTTTAATGGACATATTTGTAAGCTTCTTCACCTTGCTCAGTGGGTTCACTGCTACTGTCTTTTTATTAGGATTTCTGGCGAGGACTATGATGTGGTTCTTTATTCAAATGCTGGGCCTTTAGGGTAATTCCAGGTTTTTGGTATCAGAACCCACAGCGGCTCTCAGACTCTGATGCATGTCCCCTCCTCCCCTTATGTTCACGAGAGCAGGGGATTTTGTTTTTGTAGCTGACTGGACTGTGTAAATGAGGCCCACCAGGGTCATAAAGCATCAACTGATGAATGCCCTGAAGCCGAGGACCAAGAGCTGGAGGACTTCTGCTCAATTCTTACTCAGGACAAATCCATATTTTCAAGGACTCAACACCCAGTAGTTATCGTTAAATGTCAAACAGACCTGCTGTTACTCTCAATGCATTAAAAATCTTTTAAATGGCAAGAATCAGTATTAACATTCTTTTTCGTTTCAAATTAATAGCATCTAAATGTGAAGGTCTCTGCTTTTTGACTCACAAAAACATTTGCCAATATTTCAAATTAGACTATTTTGCTTTTAAGAGAGGATCAGAAATTTATTGTGAGTGGTATAAGACATTTAAGAGACACTGCTCAGTTCACCCTACGCACACCATAGGCCAGTAAGTGAATTGCCTTCTTGAGGTCAGGTATCTCTCTCCTCAAGGTCATTCTTTAATACTGTACAAAAGAACATCTGGCTTTCAAATTTGAACCCAAAATATTGCTTGGGTTTAAAATAATAGCTTGTGTAGGATATGGAGAATGTCATTTCTGCCGTTTTTCATTATCTCTTGCTCTAGTAAAATGGTCACAGGGCACAACCCCCCCCCCCCCATGGTTCTCCTGGCATCTCAGTTTTACAACAGAGACATGGCAAGATACTATGACATAGCACTGGTGCAGGAGCCATGTCTCATAACAAGATATGCCCTACCGCACAGAGTGCTGGAAATGATTGTTTTTGAAGCTGCATTCTTATTTTACTGTAACTGTCTGTTATTAGCTATAAAATGGCTGAGACAGTGTGGAAGCTGCAGGGTTTTGATCCCCAAAGGCCAGGGTGAAATTTACTAATGAATTGTTGTAATACCCAGGGGAAGAGTTTATTATGAAGTTAGCCAGCTTTGATTTTAAAGGACCCTACTGTGTGCTGAGAAACGTGTGTGTGTGTGTGTGTGTGTGTGTGTGTATTTGAAATATCTTGGAGGATCATGGTGGGACTTTGCTTATCATCATATACCCAGTTCCCTGTATCACACCTGGCTCAGGACAGAGAAACAGTACTCAAATGAACAGTAAAGATAATTATCCTGGCTTAGTTTTGCCTGAATTCTCAAAGTCAGAGGGCTGGTAAGGTGGCTCAGCAGGGAAAGGCACTTGCCTCCAAGCCTAGTGATCTGAGTTTAATACCCAAAGCCATATGGTAGGAGAGAGCCAACTCCTATAATTTGTGTTATACGCACACACATCCACTCACCCACAAGCACTGCCGAGGGTTGTCGCGAAGCTCAGAGATTGATCTAACTGGGGAGAGGCGGGAATGAAGAAACCACAGACTCACATACAAAAACAGTTGGGATTATCTGGGCTGTGCAATCTGATGAGGAGACATCACCAGCGGCCTGGAAACTGAGCTCATTCATTTTCCACATCCGAATGCAAGAGGTGGATTGATTGTATACAGTCTGGGTGGGTGTGGGTAGCTAATCTTGAGAAGAGGGTAGCTAATCTTGCTTCCTCTGTATGGGCGCAGCCTCAAACTGTAAACGTGGGGAGAGGAAGCTGTGGATGATACTTTCCATATGCAATGCCAACATCCACAAAAGGACCAGGGAAGGTTTTGCCATTCCCCATGCATCTGAGGCAGTAGGGCCTCGGGTGACCATGCTCATGTCAACCATACACATTCATTTAGAACTTCACCTGCTTCCACAACCCAAACACTAAATGAATACAATAAAAACATTAAAGTTTTTATTCAGACTGATGTTCTGGAGGAGTGGCCCAGAGTGTCTATTACACTGGCTCGGGGTTTCTCCTCAATTCATATGTAAACAGAACCTCAGGAACCAAGGTCTTTGCAAATAATACAGCTAGGATAAAGTCAGAAAAGCTTAGGACAGGACTTGATATAGTGACTATTGTTCTTCAAGACTCCATGTGTCTCCCTGAAATAGAGTCAGCCAAGAGGTTTCATGATGACAGACACAGAGAGGTGGAAACAATTGGGACTACAAACCAAGCCATGATGATAGTCCTCAGAAACTGAAAAGAGCGAGCAAGAATACTGTTACCTGCATCTTGACTTTCTTTGGCTTTCTAATCTCAAGCATCATAAAATGACACATTTGCTTTATCTTGAGCCATTCATGAGGCTCATCGTACTTTATCATCTACAGAAGGAGTCCCAGGTTGTGGCAGGAGGCAGAAGGGAAAGAGTAACATTTCCAGAGACTGATCTCTTCTAATCTCTGCACTGCGGAACAAAAAGAACACCTAGCTGCTTCCTCAAAGTAAAACTGAAGGCTCTGAGGAATCGTGTAGAGAGTAGTTTTCTAGAGTAGTCATGGACAAACCAGAAAATGCTTTGGTATGACACAGGATGGACATTCATTAGGAATCTCAAACTCTTTTTCACCCTCGCCCCCGACAAAGATAGAGATAATTATGGGGTTCAAAAGATTCACTAAAATCTGAAAAGCTATCAAGCTGTATCTATAAAATGGACTATGAGGCAAGACAGTGGCAATGTCAGATCTTAACAAAATTCACATTGGAAGTTTATGAGGGAGGGTATGACTTCAGAGAGCCTGGACGGTCTCATTCTGCCACTGAACAGAGAACATATTAATTCAGTTTGGCCACCTGGGGCCCATTTAGTGCACTAGAGCAGTAATTTGTTAAATGGGTCCCTCATAGTAAACTAGAATGAGTAAACATTGAGCAATTTAGGATGGTAAACCATGAGTAGCTCAAGGGACATACAAATTCGAAGCTGTAATTAGATCCCTTGTTCATAATGTACAAACAAAATGTATTACATGGTATAGTGTGTCTTTCTGAGTTTATTTCTGGACACAGCTGAGCCCTTGACAGTTCAGACCAAAACTATGCCAGCTATCAATTCATGCTTCCATTAAAATTCCAACTGCTTATATTACAAAACAATGTCAAAGATGGTTTCTTTTATCTTAGATCTTAGGATATACCCAGGATTAACCTAGAGCAGAACACAGCAAGTCAGATATAAATCATGCAGCAGCAGAAAGTAATAGATTTTATTCTCTCTAAAGTTAGCTGTGAAAATAGTTTAGCAAGTTGACATCAGGGTTTATGACATTTCTTTTTCAGGATTATCCTTTAGCATTTTCAGATGTGATTCTAAGAGGCTGATGAGATGGTTCAGCAGGTAAAGGCACTTGCCACCAAGTCTGGAAACCAGAGTTCAATTCCTGAGACCCAGGTCTGTCCACTGACTCACACACACACACACACACACACACACACACACACACACACACACTGGCAGTTGGGAGGGGAGTGGGAGGGACAGAGGGAGAGAGGAAGAGGGGGAGAAAAATGTCATCTTTTGTTGTTGCCTAGCCTGCAGGGTGACCTGGATTCAAGCTCCAATACCACAACAAAGTGAGTAGAAGGTGTGGCCAGGCAGAAGCACACAGTGGACGGTGGACAGCATGTCTGGAATGCTTCAAAGGGCAGGGCACTGTGTGATATGCTGTGGTGTGGACATTAGGACGATGCATTCCTCACCCCCAACTATTTTGAAGCTGCCTGGAAAACAGTTTTAGTTTTATTTTCAAATCAAAACTCTTCTCTTATTCACAGCAACTGTATAGTGTGGGTTGGTGCTCAGGGTCTACATGATATCCATGACTCCAGAAAACCTCCATGAATGCTCAGATTTCAGTGTTTTTTTTTTTTTTTACCAATTTGATATTTCAACTACAGGGCTCTGTTTTATCGGGTGTTACAAGGCCAGTCAGTCGACTCCTTCAGAAACTCTTATTTTCTTTCTTCCCTTTCACACTCTTGTGCAGTCACTTCCTGAAGGTTCGGGATCACATTGTGGGTCTTCCTTGCTGTTTTGCTATCCTTGCCGGTGGGATTCCTGAGAAGTACAGGACAGGCTATCTTTTATATGACAGATTCCATGCATGAAACCTGGCATAGTTGCATTTTTATACCTTTGAAATATTTTCTTGAAAAATTATTTACATGTATTTTGTCTGCACACGCGTCTGTGCGCCACATGCACACAGTGTTCACAGAAGCTAGGCTAAAGAATGGGATTCCCTGGAACTGGACTTCGACGGTTGTGAAATACCATGTGGTGCTGGGACTCGAACCTGGGTCCCTCTTGCTCTTAGCTGCTGAGATATTTCTCCAGCTCCAACACTTGTTCTTCTGTGTGGTTGGGGATAGATCCACTTTTTTCCTTGTTTGGAGATAGTTTTCTCATTGCTGCAACAAATACCTAACAAAAGGTTACCAAATAACTAAATAAAGAAGGGCGTATTTGGCTCACAGTTTGAGGGTAGAGAACGTCAGGGTAGGGAGGGCAGTGTGGCAGGAGTTCCAGACAGCTGGGAACACTTTGTCAGTGCTCAGAGCACTTTACCCTTACACACATGCCCCAAGTGTTTCCATGGTGGTTCTAGAGTCTGTCCAGTTGGATCTAATCAAGTGTCTGTCCATTGCTCTGACAGTGTTTGACAACTATTACTATAACTTGTTTGGAGATAGGATGCCACCATGTAGACCAGGCTGGCATCAAATTCAGAGATCTACTGTTCTCTGCCTCCTGAATGGTAGGATTAAAGGCATTGCCACTGGGATTTATAACTATAAATAAGTATATGTACATTTGTATATAATATTCCTATAGTAAATATTAGTCTTCTGGAACCAAAATGTAAGGTGCAGGATATTATTATTATTGTTATTATTATTATTATCATCATCATTATTATATTATTATCAATTATTATTACTACTATTATTCTTTGAGATGCGGTGTCACTATGTAACTTTGGCTGGCCTGGAGCTTGGTCTGTAAAATAGGCTAGTTTTGAGTTCATAAAGTTCTACCTGTCTTAGCCTACCGAGTGTCAGGAAGGACTTAATCTTTTAAAAAAAGTTTATTATCATTATGTATATGGGTCTCTAACTCTGGAAAAAGACTTTAAAAAACGAATGTAGTAAATAATTTTTAGGAATTTTAAGAATCACTGAAAAATTATTTTTGTCCTGGCTGCTTTCTCCATCCCTTTTCAATGAAACTGTGTAGTTAACACAAAAACAAGGTGCCTTGATAGGAATTTCAGTTCTCTCTCTTTTGCCTAAGTTTTTTAATATTAAGGTAGGTTCTGGATCGTAATTAAAAGACTCAAAAGTGAGCATCTACACCTGTAAAGACACCATGAGAGTGGCAACTCAGTGACCAGCATTTATCAAATTATTTCAAATAGCTAATTGCCCTAAACCAGCTTGGTTGAACCAAAAAGATCATCCATTGTGACAGTAAACGCTCATACAACATAGATAGAGCCTAGGTGGTGAGCAGTTTGAGGAAGGAAGTATGGAGAGCAGACTATTCTGGCAAACCTTGTCCCATTCACCCTCTCTACCCAGCCCCGAGTGCAGAAAGAAAAATCCAGAAAGGACTAAGAGAAAGCAAATCTATCTCGTATCCCACTATGACTGCATTCTAATATTTCTTCCTTCGTCCACTGCTTTATGTCAAGCTTCTTTTAATGTTAAAACCAATGGGATACAAGGCCTCAAGCAAGTCCTTAGCTATTTCAGTCCTAATAGGGGAGGGAGTAAACGGGCTTAATTTGAGTGCTATTCACGACATGATGCTAGTTTTCATGGGCCTTGAAAAAAGTGCGGAAAAAGTCAGGAAGACCAAGCCGGCGATCCTGTGAACTGTGTATTTTTTGTGTGTCCTGAAAAGCCCTGAAAGCCCTCAATTTCAACTAGCTCGGGAAAATAAAACTCATCTGGCAAGCGGGCGAAGGAGCAAGTTAATGAAAAACGTTCACAGGACATAGAGTTCAACAGCAGAGGGCACAATACCCACCAACTAGGGCCAGAAGCTACAGGAGAGGGTGGGCAGAAACTGACGATATCTGGGTCTTGTAGTTCGCTCTCGGCCTCTTCTGTGTTATGCTCGACCCGCAGATGAACTACAACCCCCATTGTGCAACGCGAGCCCCTCTCGCCGCCTCTCCTCTATGGCGAGGACAAACCTCCTGGGAAACAGCTCCGCCCCACCCTCACCCCCCCATACGCACGCGTCACGTTTGTTTACCCTGAGGCCCCTCCCTCCGCCTCCCGCTCTCCGCAGAAATGTCGTCATGCTAGCGATGCATATTCATGATCACTCCGCCCCGCCGCCACCGCCCGCCTTCCCGCGCCTCATGAATATTCACGAGGCGAGCTCGGGCCGCGGCTCTGAGCTCCGGGCGCTGAGGCTGGCTGTCCGGCAGCGGGCGGGCGGGCGAGCGGGCGGGGCCTGGCGCTGGGGAGCCCGCGACCGGCGGGGAGGGCGTGTGTGTGTGTGTGTGTTGGGGGGGCGGTGGCGGCGGAACGGGCGGGCGGCGCGCGGGATGGAACCCCGAGACGCCGACGGAATGCTCCGGATCGCCACATAATCCTCTGGAACGGCCGCGCCGAACGCCATCGGCGTCTCCGTTCTCCTCGCCCCACCGCCGCCGCCGCCACCGCCGCCGTCTCCCACCTTCGCCTCACCTCCTCCTCCGCCGCTGCCTCCGGAGCTGGGGTGGTGGTGGGGGAGAGCGAGCGACGTGAAGCCCCCGCAACGATGGAGCCTGCCGCCGCAGCCCCGGCACAGCGACTCGCGGACCCCGCGGGTGAGGACCGAGCCCCAGCGGCGGCTGCGGCGGCGGCCGAGGGCGGACGGAGTCCGGATCCCGCGCAGAGCGGCGGGAACGGCGGCGCGGCGCGAGAGGAGGCCCCCTGCGAGGCGCCGCCGGGGCCGCTGCCGGGCCGCGCGGGAGGCACGGGGCGCCGGCGAAGGCGCGGGGCTCCCCAGCCCGCGGCCGGTGGGGCCGCCCCGGTGTCCGCGGCCGCCAGCGGCGGCGGCGGCGGCGCCAACTCGCTGCTTCTGAAGAGAGGGCGGCTGAAGAGGAATCTGTCGGCCGCCGCCAACGCCGCCGCCTCGTCGTCGTCCTCGTCGCCGTCCTCCTCGGCGTCTTCGGCCGCTGGCGGCCTCCCGGCGTCCTGCTCGGCCTCGGCGGCGTCGCTGTGCACCCGGAGCCTGGACAGGAAGACGCTGCTCCTCAAACACCGGCAGCTGCTCCAGCTGCAGCCGTCGGACCGAGACTGGGTGAGGCAGCAGCTGCGGCGGGGCTGCGTGCACGTCTTTGACCGCCACGCGGCCTCGTCCTACCTGCGGCCGGTGCTCTGCACGCTGGACACCACGGCCGCCGAGGTGGCGGCCCGGCTTCTGCAGCTGGGCCACAAAGGCGGCGGGGTGGTGAAGGTGCTGGGCGGCGGGCCTCCTCCAGCCCCAGCCCCGGCCGCCGGCGACCAGACCCCGGACGGGGAGCCGCCGCCCTCGAGCCGCGCCGTGGGCGCCGTCCGGGGCCCCGCGCGCGCGCCTCCCGCCGACCTGCCGTTGCCCCGGGGCGCCTGGACGCGCTGTGCACCCCGCGTCAGCCCCGTGCCTTCGGACTCCAGCCCGGGAGAGCTGTTCGCGGCCCGCCCCGGTTCCCCGCCCTGCGCCCCGCGCCCGGCCTCCGACACCGAGAGCTTCAGCCTGAGCCCCAGCGCCGAGAGCGTGTCAGACCGGCTGGACCCTTACAGCAGCGGCGGCGGCGGCGGCTCGTCGTCGTCGTCGGAGGAGCTAGAGGCTGACCCGGCCGTGGTCTCGATGGGGCCGTCCGGGCCGCCCCACCGCCCCGGGCGCCCCTCGCAGCCTCGGCCGCCTTCCCCGAAGACCTCGGCTTTACTGCAGCCGAAAGCCCCGACGGGCCTGGACGGCACTGGCGTGACGGCCGTCGAGGGCCCCCGAGACGAGAAGATGGTAGCAGCTGCAGCTCCGGACGGTCCTCAGTCGACTCCCGGGAGGATCCGAGAGACAGTGCAAAAGACGTCTTTGCCGCCCTCCCTGTACGTACAGCTCCACGGAGAGACTACCCGGCGCCTGGAGGCGGATGAGAAGCCATTGCAGATCCAAAATGACTACCTCTTCCAACTGGGATTTGGGGAGCTGTGGAGGGTGCAGGAGGAAGGCATGGACTCGGAGATTGGCTGCCTCATCCGGTTCTATGCAGGTAAGGAAGTTGCCGGCCTGTTTATGTATGGCTTGGAATCTTGGCAGGGATCGAGAAATGATTCCAGGGGGGGCCTGGTGAGTCTGTCTGACACTCTTTTCTAGCTTGTTCACATGCCGTCTGTGCAAGGATTAAAATTGAGCATTCTTTTCAATCTGCAAGGTTTAGTAGAGCGTCCAGGTCCGAGGTTGGAAAGCAAGGTGAACAAGGTGACAGAGTCACCTGGAAATACAGGAAACAGCTAACGCCTGAGAGGGGTACCAGTCCATAACTGTAAAAGGTGGTTTCCTCCAGGCCTCTGCTTGTTGGGTTGCAGGCATTTTGGTTTTCAGGGTAACTCTGACACTTTATTGTAGACAGAGGACGATGACCAGTGAAAAATGCTCCGTGATGCCTTCCCTGTTTAACTGTCCACATAGCTTACCATTCATAAACAATAAAGTGCAGTGTGGGCCTCTGGGAACTTTGCTCTTGTCAGCTGATGGTCTTGTATGTTCCACTGTCTGCCACGCGTATTTGCTCACTGAGTCCTCTTAGACACCTGAGAAGTGTGTATGTCCGTTGTTTTGAGTGCTGCTTACCTTCGGCCCTCTTTCATTCCTTTATTTCAACTTCCAAGTTTGAATCTTGCATGAAAATAAAATGAGTTGGCCTGTTTCTGTCTTACAGCCTTTATTGTCAGTACTTGAAACAGACTAGACTTAGTAATGCCGGTGATTACTGCTTCTGATACGACCTGAACTCTTCTCTGGCATTTTTTTAAGTATCTGTTCAAATGCCTGCCTGTCCGGGTGTGACCAGTCAGTTTCTCCTCTCTGCTGGAACTAAGTTGTGGAGTCACTTGGCTACTGGTTATTGTTTTTGAGCTTTGTAAGTAACTTGCATTCTCTTTCAACCAGAGAGGCTTTAGTGGCTAGAACTTAGCTTAAGAGCATTAAAACTTTGGTTGTTATATATAGGTGTATATACTAACAACCCCATGACTCCCATAGCTGTTGGTTCTTCCACAATTAGTGTTTTTGTTTTAGTTCAACATGTGTCCTAGTTGCAGTTTAGTTTGAATGAATTAGTCTTTAACACTCACATTGGTATATGCAAGACCTCATCCTTGGATGAAATGTTTTTATAAGTTTTAATTGAAGCTTTTCTGAACGTAAGTGGATATTTTGATTAATATTTGCCATATAAAGAAAACCAAATTGTAGTACAATAACATTTTCCTGGAGCTAATATCTTAATGGATGATATGCCCTTTAGTTTTCTTTTTGGTCCAGAAAAGTGTAGCAGCAACAACTGTATCTTTTTCTTTCATGGCTCCTGTGACTGGTGAAACACTTCTTTTCAGAGGCATCAATAGTAGTCACGCTTGGAAAGGGCCTATTTTCAGATGAGAATGACAGTCTTTCTTAATCACACAGAGGCTAATGGGAATACAACAAGGAATATGCAATGGATAATATTAGAGTATGCTTTAATGTATGGAGGAAGCTTTTTTCTGCTTTGTTCATGACTGGATGTTATCAGGATAAATATCTCTTGAAAGGTTGGGATGTCACAGTTCTGAGAATTTGGTTGTTTTCAGAAGTGCTTAAAATATTTGGCTTTAAGCAGTTTGTTTTCTTTCATCTCAGTTTAAAAATGATCTGATTTCTGATTGACTCTTTTTTGTTGGTTATTTTGTTGTTGTTGTTGTTGTTGTTTTTTCAAGACAGGGTTTCTCTGTGTAGCCCTGGCTGTTCTGGAACTCACTCTGTAGGCCAGGCTGGCCTCAAACTCAGAAATCTGCCTGCCTCTGCCTCCCAAGTTCTGGGATTAAAGGCTTGCGCCACCACTGCCCAGCTTTCTGGTTAACTCTTAAATGTGTGGTTATTTTAACCTTTTTGTTTGTTTATAAACAAGTAGTAATTGTTACCTCCTTCTGAATTTACTGCTTTGTTTCTATGAGCACAGCATAAATAGATGCAGGCGTCTGTGTATATGCTCATAAAAGCAACTAATAACATGAGAATGCCCTACACAAATTATCCAGCCTATTGAATCTGAAGCCTGTGTGCATGTGTTGTAGAAGGAAGGTGTCTGATTGTTGGAAAGATGTGGGATTGTCTCTTATGGTATTTGAGCAAAGTCGGACTTACTTTAAGCCTAATTTAATATAATAAACTGGGCATCTCTGTACTGATGATTGTCATAGAACAAAACTCAGCATCACTAGATGCTGTTTCAGTGTTTGCCAGGATGTCTGTTACTAACAGAAGGGTGCTGCTGAAAGGTGGTCTCACATAGCTTGAACATTCTTAGGACATATGGTAAAGGTTTACCCAAGGCTGACGAGATTCCTAGAAATAACTCTTGTGCTGCAGTGGAGTAAGGGACAGCCAACGGAGGCTGTTGTGCTCTGACTGTTAGTGCTTCTGTGTAGCGGGAGGACAATTCATGTATGTTTTAAATGGTTTCCTTTAAGAAGACACTGGAAAATTCTGTTTTGATTTGCTTTGATAATATGTAGTGTATTCTTGAATTTATTGTTGCATGTCTTTTCTAGTGGAGTTAGGTAGAGTTAAAGATAGCTAGGAAGTTTGAGACTGCTAGAAAATATTTCCCTGAGTTTAAATTAAGAACATTATCTCTATCTGAGTTTTTACCTTCTCAGCCACCTTGTTTCTTATTTTCACAAAGTCCTTGTCCAGCAGGGAACTCACATTCTTTTGAAGGTCACTGTTCAATTCCATTTCAGTACTTACAATCTTTCTCAGGTGGTTGAAGGGCCTTGAAAGCTATTTGCAGTTACTTTGAATGGTTTGGAGTAATGTAAAATGAAAGTCTTTCAATGAAGTCAGTGTGGATGAGAAGTTCTACCAAATTACAGTTACTGAAAACTTACTTTGAAAATTAATATTGTACTTACGACAAAAGAATTCTTTGAGTTTCAAAATATTAGGAAATTGAGTTGGCTTTATCTAATGTTTCCTCAAGTTTGCTAACTTTGCTAATGTTTAATTTCCATTTAAAAATGATACACCTTAAGTTTTACCTGAAAGAGTAATTTTAAGTTAAAAGAATTTTAGGAATTCAGTGACCTGATCTAAGTTATGAATATCTAGCATGAATGAGCTGTTTTGTTTAGGACTCCCTGGGGCATCTGTGTCATAGGGCTGTAGTAAAGTCTTACTTTTTTTTCATTACCTTTCACTTTAGCTCCAGTTGCCTGCTTAATTCACATTGTAGCAACAAGAAAGATTGTTGCCAGAATGGAGAACACACCTCTCACCTAGTGTATTTTGGAAGGTGTGTTTATGTGGGCTTCAGTGGTAGTCAACCAGCTTCCCTTCCTACATTTCTATTCCCTTTCTCTTCTGGAAATGCTCAGTCCCTCCATGATCTCCTACAAAAAACGGGTGGTTAGCCTCAACAGCGTATGGACAAGCAGGCTCTTATTACTGTAATTACAGTAGTACTGAGTAGTGCGGTTTGAACTCGTAACTCTAGGATGTGCTTCAGTAGTGCAAAAAAGTCCAAAGGCTTTTAATTGATTTGGTTGTTTTGTGCTTAACACTGTTATATTCATATATTTCTTCCTCTTCACATGAAGTGTGTGAAGCTTTTGACTATGGCGTGGTAGCTCCCATCCTGTGGGCTTTGATTGTCTTTTAGAATATGAAAGGGCTTCACTTAAATGATCTCATTTGTCTCTTCGAGCACCTTCGGGGAGGCGGCCCTGGTGTCAGTCTTCTTTTCAGATTGCCCATCTGATGCTTGTGGTGGGGTTTCAGCCCCTGGCAGAGCTGAGGTTAGGGAGCAGAGCTTCTCTGTTTTGTAATTCAACTCACTTTCTATGAATTAGTGCTGAATTTCATTTACACTTGAATTTTCCCTAAAAGCTTTCAGAGAACATGCTATGTTTATAATGAGGTGCTATTACCAGCTTGTCCTATGTGGGGTTCCTTGTAAAGTGCAGACGACTCTGTTTTTATCACATGGCCTTTAAAAATGTAAAGAACCAAGATTGACAACTGAGCACAGTACAGAAAGTATTGAAATATCTAAGTGTTCTGGTTATAAATTGTGATACTTAGGGTTGAGAAGGCTATGGAGTTATTAGTTTTTTACCCAACTCTTCTTGTTTGTTAAATATTTATTGGGCAATTATCTGGACAGATAACTTGAGAGTGTGTGTGTGTGGGGGTTATGTGATCTTTCCTTTTAAAGCAATGAAAATAACCCATCGCTAAAGAGTATATGCATTTGAAATTAGAATTACCAGTACTCTAACAATAAATAGTGTTTTGACATTTTCTTGTACCATTTTGTAATTCTTAGGTGTGTAAGAGTTAGAGAGCAAACATTCTTTGAATCTTACTATAGTAAGTAAGTATACTATAGTAAGTATAGTATAGTGTTTTGAGATGGTGGTGGTTTTGTATTCATAAGAATGATTGTAGAGGGGAGACAGGTGTAAATTAGTCTGTGTAAAGTCTAAGATTATAAGTTTTAGCCTTTTCCTGAGGTAAGATTTAATCAGGAGTGCAGACCTAGCATGTGTGAATCTCACAGGTCAGTACACAAAGCCAAATGGATTGTCAAATCAGCTGCCTTAAACAGTTGCATAAGATGTGTTTGTTCTTCTTATAAAATTGAATTTAGCTTTTGTTATATTAGGAAGGTAACATCCGCCGATATCATATAGGATCCATGCCTTGTATGAATCATGGTATTTTTGCTTATTTCTTGAATTGAGTTTGTGTCATTTTGTGAAGCAGCTGGTGGAGTATGTGCTGATTGTTTTGACTTCCATCCTGTGTGGGTCCCCAGAGATGTGTTAAACACACATAGGCACACAGAGGCATTTCTCCCATAGCCGGATATTTCTGATGTGCCACATACTATTAATGTCTTTTGTTTAACATGACTGAGCCTGTGGACTTTGAGAGAACAATTTTCCCTCAAAGTTTCCCTAGAGTAAACAGCTCCTCTCTTTCAAAGGCATCTCATACCTCACCACTGAGATTAATCTAATGAGACACCTGTCAAATGAGGCATCGTACATTTAATGATTTTGTTAGGTGTCACATTTTATGTAGTCCAGTCTGTCTGGACAGGAGTAGGCTTAATTATAAACTCTGAAAGTCCACTCTATGGGGAAACTATTTCTTTAAAACCACCTGGCATTTGTGAAAGTTGAGAAAGAGGCCTTATCAAAGTGTCTCCTGACATTCTGGGAAGAGAAGGCCCTAGATCCAGCCCACGTTCTGAGACCCACTGGCACTGAGAGCTTGGGCCCGGGCCCAGCCTAGTGTTCTGGACATCTAAGGCACACTCTTTCTATTACCTTTGGCTTTCTAAAGACAGCATAATAACCAAACTAAACCAAACCAAACACCTGCCTCATGCATTTATAGGTATTTTTTAACCTAAGGCTGTTTGACTGTTTAGATTTACATGAATCCTCAATTAAGGATTTAGAAAACTCTAGGAAGCTGACAGCTCCAGGATCTGGAAAGAATAGATTTGAATGGTACTTTGATTAAAGACTATTAGGATGTTTGGCTAGCCATGACAGAGCTCTTCCAAGTTCTGTGGTATAGTAATTTTTATCATGCATGATAGTGGTCACCAACTAATGAAGCACAGCTTAAAGTATTTTGGGTGTAATGATCTTGTCGTGACTCATTCTGGAATGTTTTTTAGTATGCTAGATGGAGATAAAGCATAACTGTCCCACATATTTGTATTGAAATATTTTCTCCTCGTATTTTCAGATTCGATGTTTTTATTCATTCTGAACATATTTAATGATAAAGTCTTGTTGAATGAGGTATATATTTAATGTCTTTTGCAGTTGTAGTGATGTGTTAAAAGTAGGCAAAATGCTTTATTTGTATGTAGTATATATTTTGCATTTGAAAATGAACATTTCAGCAAAAAAGAAATTTCCAGTATTTTTGGCATAACCTTTTCTAAAAATAGTAGCCTTATTTCCAGTTATATAAATATAGTCAATTGAAGATTGAATATAATGTGAAATAATTTAGTTGTGAGGCATTTCAATAATCAGTGAAATTTCCATTTAGAAATTTAAAGTATAAGTGGATTTGAATGGTGGTTTTGTTTGTTTTCCTTTGGTTTTTCTTTCTTTTTCTCAAGCAGTAAGAGGTTTGTCAGTGTGTTTTGTGGCGCACATGTACAGTGAGCAACACATTTGGAGAATAGATCTTTTCATATTCCTGCCTCAGTTAATGGTGTGTTGGACACTTGGAATTTCTTGTCAACTACCAGGCATACTTTTAAGTGTAGCAGGAGTAAGTATGAGCCATGCTGCTTTTCATTACATGTTTATTGGGTTTTAATATTCATTTAACTTCTGAAACATTGGTCCAGATTTTGACATTTTATAAATAGATTGAGTTTTTAAGCTTTACTATAAGAAATGTATCTTTTGGGAGAGCTTTCTATTTTCTTATCCATGCATATTGAGAGTGTGACTAGCTGCAGCCTTGTTATTGAAGCTACATCGTGTGGTTCTGGCATTTGGCTGATGCTCTGTGTATGTTTTAGGGATAGGGAGTAAGTAAACTAAATGTTTATCAAAGTACAAAAATTTGGGAGTAAAAGTCCCCTCTTATTCCATAGTTTGGGAGGAAATGGTAGTGTTTTTGAGAAACCAGTCTGTTCTGTGAATTGGTAAACTTGATATGATTTGATGCATTTTTTTTTTTTCTCCTGGTGCTGAGGAGGTAATCCGAAGCCTTTGGTCCATACTAGACAGGAGTCCTACACTGCTGAGCCTCATCTTTAGCCCTTATTTTTGTGACACAGGTTTTGCTTGCTATATAGCTTACTATGGGTTTGAACATGAAATCTTTCTGTCATTCTGCTGCTTGGGCCACAGGTGTGAGGTAGAATACTTGGATATTCATTTTAACCTACGCTGTGATTTCCTCATCTGTAAAACGATGAGCAGAAATCCAAGATCTCTTTCGACTCTTATCATTCTGAGACTCTATCAGGAAGACTAATTGATTCAGATTTTGAAAGTTGTTGTTGTAGACTACTTTTAGATGGATTTTGAAAGTTGTAGTTGTTTTGAGTTCTGTATTGTTGGTTCAAAACTGTCAAATCACCTAGAAAGAACTAACATCTAATATATTAGATGTCAAAGCAGACTTCTGTTTGGATTGAATTCAGACTAAAAAAGATAAATAATGTTTTATTTATTCTCTTCACCATTGATATTTCCTGAAGTAGAATCTGGATGCTAGAGTTGAAGTTGAACTCTTTTCTTAATTGATTCATAAAGTTTCCTTCACAATCTGGTTTATATAGCTTACTGTAATACCACATATGCTGGAACTAGAGTTGTTGGCAGTTGTGAGCTGCGTACAGTGTGGGTGCTGGGAACTGAGTCTGGATCTTCTGAAAGAGTAGCAAGTGCTCTTAACCACTACGCCATTCTCCAGCTCTGGTTGCTTAGTTGTAGCTCATGGTAGGCTGTGTGCCTGTGTCTTAGTACCTAGAGATCCATGGCAGGAAGAGAAGCACTAAAAAGACTGAAAATTCCCACTACTCTTACCAGATTATAGAGTTCAGAAAACTGAGTTGACTTAGCACAGTTGTATTTTACTAGATGAGGAAAGTAGACTCAGATCAGTTCAGTATCAGAACTAAGACGACACCCAGATTTTGACAGGTTCTCTGGTGTCTTTTTCTCCACATTGTGAGCTTGTTAGGTTAACTAGTTTTAGAGGTTCTTTATGTTTTAATTATTCAATATGAAGGTTGATAACTGTTCTTTACACATTTCCTGGTTTCTTTCTTACTGTTTCTTTCTAATCAGTGCCTTTGAGAGGTGGCATATCACCATGACGGGCTGTAAGGAGAGAGCCTGTAACTGAGAAGCCGACAGCTGGGCGCTCTGCACAGAGGGAAATTAGATTTCATTCCTGAGGCTGCCTACCCTTTGGGAGATTTAGGATAGAACTTAGTTAGACCAATTGCCTGAGAAGAGGCTGAGTTTTAGATTATCAGTTTGGACATGCTTTCAACTTCAAAGTTGAAGCAGTTAGAAGAATGGGAATGTTGGAAAAAGAAATCATTGAATTAAAAAAAAAAACTAATCAGAAAAAATTAGAGTAGGTTTGAAAAACTTCTTTCCAAGCATATGTGTACTACAATATCCCATATTAGTTGTTCTTATAAATTTATAATTGTATATGGAACATATAAATTGTTCCATATAAAAATTATAAACTAAAAATTCAATATATTATTCTAGCATCTATGTTAAGTTCTGCTGAAGTACCTGTCCATGGTTCTGCCTTTGTGAATTGTGAATAGTTGAAAAACTTTGTTCATTGATATTTGTACTTCTGTTGTGTATTAATTTTTAAAGTCTGTATCATGAAAATTGCTTTGAGAGGTATCTATCTATCATCCATCCATCTGTTCATCCATCTGTTCATCCATCTATCCATCCATCCATCCGTCCATCCGTCCATCCGTCCATCCATTCATCAATTTACTCACCTATCATACGTGGTAGCAAAAACATAATTTGTGAGCTCTGGAAACAAATTTCCAGGTATTTTTAAGAGTATGAGAAAGATTTCCTGTTAATGTGTCTCAAGTTCTGTGAATTGATTCCCTGAAGAATTACTGTTCATTTTTAGTATGAGAATAGAAACCTTCAAAGTGCAGAAGTACAAAGACATGAAAGGGCAGAGTTACATTGCATCTGGAAGATTCAGTGATGTATCCCAGATGCTGAAGCAAGGGAGGAATTTCTTGATGGTTTCTTAGAAAGATGGGATGGCCTAACTGCTTCCGACTTTTGGGTTTAAATAACAAGGTACTTTTATGCATAAATCCTGCTCTAGTAACCAGACTTATTCTGTCTTGAACTCAGGCACACACATTTTTCCACTGCATTTTTAGGTAGGCGACAAGTAGGTGACAGCAAGAGTTGGTGGTGATGGTATTTGTGGGTGAAGTATGTGTATAGCATATTCTCAAGGAAGAGAAAACCTTAACAAACTGCTCTTTAGGTTTTTGTGAGCTTTTCTCCGTATTAGTAGCTTAGTGTGAGTGCCTGTTTACGTCACTGACCTGTCTTGGGTGGGACATTTTTCTCTTGATTTATAAATCTCTTTGGGAGGTTCATTTAGGGAAAAGTTTTGTTTCCCAAATCTCTAATATTTTGTTATCCATTCACTTCTTCCCAGCTTTCCCCTCTGAGTTTTCAGGCCCTACCATACTTAGGAATGCCTTCCTCTTCCTAAGACTGAAAAACAGCCCTCGCTGTCATTTGTTATCTCTCTGTTGTTTGATTAAGATAGGAAATAGGGAATTGAGGTTGTCCTGGAATTTTAAAATTGAGTAATTGTTTTCTTTACTCATTGAAAATGCTTCTCTTTTCCTCAGAGATTTTTGCTTTTTACTTGATAGGAAGTTCAGATTTATGATATAGAGTATTTTTGGTCCTGTGACATTTGAATTTGTTGAGGCAAAAATAAGAGAGAAAAGGCTATTAAGTTAGTTTACTACTACTTTTCTTTTTTATGCTTTAATTTCACACATTGGCATTACTTTTAAAAAACACTTATTTTTTGTGTACATGTGTGTACCTGACTGTATGTATTTGCACTACATGTGTTCAGTACCTGCCAAGGTCAGAAGAGGGTGTTGGAACTCTTAGAACTGGAGTTACAGGTGGTTGTGAGCCCACTAGACCTAGGTGCTGAAACTGAACCCCAGTCCTTTGGAAGAGCAGCGAGATTGTTTTGTTTTGTTTGACAGGGTTTCTCTGTGTATCCCTAACTGTCCTGGAAGTCTTGGCTAGCCTTGAATTCACAGAGTGGCCAGCCTCTGTCACCCAAGTGCTAGAATCAAAAGCGTGCACCACTAATGCTGGGCACAATGAGTGTTCTTAGTACTGAGCCATCTCTCTAGCTCAGGATGGAACTCAGGTTGTCAGATGTGATGGCAAATACCTTTACTCACTGAGCCAACTTGCTATATCATGGTCATATCCATCCCTCCTTCCCTTTACTTTAGAAATATGATTCTATGTTTCAAATTTGAAGTCTTGGAATAATTTCCTTTTCATTAGGCATTAATCTCAGTTTCTTATTTAAATTTAAATAGAAAATCCCTCTATTTCTCTTTGTGGAGAAATCTGAATTACCCCAGTGGCTACTGTGAAATACGGGAGGTTTATCTTTGGGATTTAGAAAGAGTAAGGCTATGATGCCTCTTGGAGTCAGGAGGCCTGGCTGCCATTGGGACTTCAAGGTTTTTTCTGGGAAGTGGGTTCTTGAAGAGTGGTCATGAACCAGTCGCAATTACTATTACTGTGCTTGGTACTAGGGACTGAATCCAGTGGCTCATGTGTGCTAGGCAATGCACATTGCACTTTAAGCTACATCCCTAGCCCTGATGAAGAACTCCAGGTCAATCAGAGACATTGTTTGAAAGGAGATAGGTGGTGTTCTTGAGGATGACACCTAGGGTTGTCCTCAGCCTCCATGTGTGCTTGTACCTATACACACAAGCACACATACACATGCACACATACACATTATAAAAAGAATAATTTGAAAGAACTCTGATTTGATATAGGAGAGCAGTGTGTTACTGGGACCATTGTTTCCATGGAAACTGCTGTACATGACTCCCAGAAATGATGAAGTGGTATTTAATGGGTGTGGAGGAAGGATGAAGCAATGATGTTAAATGTAGAAGATTCAGTTAGAGTATCTATCATCCTTGTTAAGCAGCTTTTAAAATCTGGTGACCAATTCTTAATTAATCAGTGTCTACAAGCTGTAAGTTGTACTGCTATCAGGCTTTGGCTTTACAAGAGTTTATTTGGTAGAGAACTGGGTTTCATTTCTGCAGGATTATTTTAGCCAAGATCTTCCAGTGTAGCTCAGGGTGACCTTGAATTTGCAGCAATCCCCCAGCCTCAACCTGCTAAATGCTGGGATTCCAAGTGTATATACCGCTCTAACTTGGTCATGGGCTTTTAGTTGTGTTGCTGATGTTCCAGATCTCCACTGCTGGAAGTAGACTTTAGATTTGAATATAGTCATGCTTAGAAGGATTTTGAAACACTAAATGAAAGAAAATTTTAGTTGGCAGACTGATTTGTTATGTGCAAGTGTGGTAGTTTGCTTTCTGTTGTTGTGATAAAGACTAAAGCAACGTGGGTGTTTCACTTCACAACTTATAGTTTTTTATAAGGGCAATCAGGAGTAGAAACTGAGGCAGGAATGTGGAGGGTGGAACCGCAGCAGAGGTCAAGGAGAAATGCTGCTTACTGGCACAGGGTGGGTGGTTGCAGCCTCCTGTATGTATCAATCAATAATCAAGAAAATTCCCCACCCACATGCCCACAGCCTGGTGTGATGGAGCTGTTTCCTCGATGATGGCTCCCTCTTTCCAGATGCCACCAGCTTTTGTCAAGTTGAGAAAAACGTAACAAGCACAGCAAATAACATTTCTTTTTTTTCTTCACACTAACAAAACAGAAGTCACTTCTTTTAATTTGCAAAATTAAGTGCAAAAGATTTAAACTGCCTTGTCATTGTTGTATCCTGCTGTATAATGCCTAAAAAAATGTATAGTAGTTTATAATTTAGCAAAGATATTACAATTTAAGGCCATGTTTCAAGTTCTTTATAAATATTTACTAATTTAATTCTCATCAGAACCCCAGGAGGTCTGTGTGTGTATATTGAAGATACACAAACTGAATTACCAGTTTGCAGTTTGACTGGACTTGTTTATCGAGCAAGGCAGAGGTAAAATTTAGGTCCACATGTAGTCTGATGCCAGGGTTAACTAGATTACTAGTAAGTGTCATCTTTGACTTGCTGTAGAAAACACTGTGGCCCTGTGGTCAGGTGTGCTACATCTGTATTGGGAAGCCCAGACTTGGAGCTCTAGGTTCTGGGCTTGAGACCTGCCTGTGCCACCAGCTCTGCTTCCTTTACTTCCTGCTGCTTTAAGCTTGCTGAGGATCTATTGGGACCTGAAGGAAACTGCCTAGGAACACAGCATTACAAAGCAGGTACTAATTAGCCACACATTGCTAGGTTTTTCTTTTTGGTGGGAAGAACATTGACTGAGAAACTGGAGATCTGTGTTTAACCACGAGCCCTCTCCACTTGTTGTAATGCCTGTAATAAGTCCTTTAACCCCCTCAGCCTCATTTGTCAGAGAGGGAGAAAAGGAGATTAAAAAAATCCATCTAAAAGAACTTTGTGAGGTTGAGATTTGAGGATATATGTGGAAGTGCTTTGCAAACTGTGAGATGTTATGTAAACATAATGTGGCTCTATTATTTTTAGCAATAGTAAATTGCCACAGATGTTAATGAGCTTTAATTAGGGTTCATTAAGGAAGTAGGGGGGGAGATACTGTTTTTGGCCCTGATGCTCAGTTATGGAGGACCACATTCAATTTGTAGTTACTACTGAATATCTCCAATATAAAATATGTTTAATATGATTTACCTACGATGCCTTGAAATACTTGCAGACTTGAGGGCACTTTTGGGAGACATGGTAACATTTACAACAGAAAGGGGATACTTTTAAAGCAAGCCTGGTTCTCACTGGTTACTCTAATAGCAGAAAAGGAGGGATGGTCCTAGCTACACAGAGTGCACTCTGGGAAAGCTTGAGCCCTTGAAGGACCACAAGGAATAGTTGCTGCCTTACTTGTGGGATCTGGCTTGTTTAGAGAAACCATAAAGTTCAAGGTTCAAGGTCCGTTTAGGTTGCTAGGGTTAGTCATTCCAACTTCATTTTTAAAATTTGCCAAGCACTCCCCTAGCCACTCAGGCATTTTTATTTATTTGAATTATTTGGGGGTTGCTTTTGTGTCATAGCTTGTTAGTGTCTAGGTTCTGGGGCAAGCATCTATCAACATCTTTTGCTTAGATGTGAATGTGTGCCTGAAGCTTTGTAGTGGCCCATGAGGGCCCGCTGGATGGTCTCCCTCACCATGTTATGCTGAAAAACATTATCTTCTTCTTTTTTTTTTAGGGCGTGTCACATTTTATTTTTATATGGATTTATGAGTTTTATGGGAGATGCTATATTTCTGTTTTGAAAGAAGGCATTTAAATGCTGTGGGTTGACCACATTAATGTAAAATTTGAATGATAACAATCTGGTCATGACTTTGTGCTTTAAAAAAAGTCTTAGACTTTGTCTTAAACTTCATTTTTAATCCTTTAAATTATGTGTTGATTAGGAGGAAGTAAAATTAATTCTTAGGTGTTCACATAAACAAACGAATATACTGGATTTTCCCCTCCTGTCTGGAATGCTGCCCATGGGTAGGACATTTAAACTTTTGTTACATTTATTTGTATATGTGTGTATGTATAGGTGTATGTATGAGTATATATTTATGTATGTATATATGCTGTGTATATATATGGATATGTATATATATGCATGTATATATTTGTATATATGTGTATATGCATGTATGTGTGTATATATGTGAGTATGTGGATATGCATGTATATGTGTGTGTGTATATCTGTGTGTGTGTGTGTCTTGCTCAGCAGGTGGAGGACAACTTGCTGCTTTCATTGGTAAGGTGAAGTCTTTACTAATGAGGTCTTATGAATTATCATCTTAGCTGGCTCTATGAAATGCTGCCTTATGTATTAATGTGAATGACAACCCTGGAAGAGCTTCGTTTTGCTCTTCCACATTAGCTGTAAGATTCTGACATACATCATAAAATATTTCTGATCTTGTCTGACAAAAATAAGTCATGCTTGTAAGTCAAATGAAAATACTTATAATTCAGACTGATCAGAATTCAAGCTAATTATCTGCCACTATACATTTTCTACCACCATTAGCACCTATTTGCCCTCTGGAAATGTTTACAGAGACTTAAGCTGACTCATTACCACAGTTTCCATACCTGACAGGCTGATTTCATGGGATGTTTTAACAGACGTGTTATCATAAGAAGGATAGTTGCTGGCACATGTGATGATAAAGCAGAACCTCAGTGAGCCCTTGTCCTCTAATACAGGAGGACAAACCCTTTGGAAGAGTGTGCCTTGGAACTACTTAAGAGGACAAGGCTGTTCTAAAGACACTAAAGAAAAGGCTGTTTCAGAGAGCAGGGATTGTCCTGCATGGTCAGGGTGCTTGTTTTCTAGCCTGAGTCAGCTTGTAGCTCACAGACCATTGGAGCTGTCATTGCACCTCTGCCCTTAGTACATACAATACAAAACAGAGTGGTTTGCAGGCCTGCTTTAAGGAAGTGACCGATTAGCCTACCTGGCATCTACCTCAGATAGTACTGGTGGATAAATATCGTGTTTATTTATAAACATAAATAAATAATAATAATGTTTATTTATCTTTAAGGTACTTTGATATGGACAATTATATTTAATCTATGCACAGTATATTCTTTATCTTATAGAACTTTTTTTTTTCAGTAAGCCAGCATTATTTGTAGACAGCTATCAAGTCGAAACTGTGTGAATAGTATAATGTTTACTCAAGTATAGTTTTCCAGGCTTTACTGGCAAAGTGGGAGGCAGCCTTGGGGGCATCCCAGAGAGTTTAGAATCTTAGTACTGGAGGAGCTCAGAGGGCATCTAGACCACCCCTTTTTTCCTCTGTCTCTTCTGATACAGTCATTGCAGAACTCGGGCTAGCCTTGGAACTCTCTATCTTCCTGCCTCCTCCTCCCTACTTTAAGTGAATTAATTACTCGTCTGTACAATCCACTCACCATTAGACCAGTTTCTTATTTCTCACAGAAGCCTAGTATTAGGAAATTCTTGACAGATGGTCACCTAGCATCCTCCTGGCCGGCAAGCTAGGAGCATGCTGTTACAGGACAGCATTTCTAGAGTTTTGCTACTTGAAATAAGTTGTTTGGACCAGCAGCTCCTTGGAACTTGTTAGAGATGCAGACTCTCAGGACCTCCCTCCAGACTTCCGTGTTACCATTTTAACAGGATCCCCAGGTGTTTTCATGGACACTAAGCAAGTACTCTGAGAAGTGCTCTGAGTGGACTCTGAGAAGTACCAGTGCTGAACAGATTGAAGGTGGGTGGATTGTGTAAGACTCAGATGTGACTCAGGAGAGTCAGTGGGACCCCAAATAGGGCAGAGCGAAGGAGGGGAAACAGAGACTTATATGACCTCATCCTGAGATTCACTAGCTAATTGACTGTCTTGCTGGTAGAAATCACAAAATTCTTAAATTTGTGGTCTGGGTGATGGGAGGATTGTGGGTCAATTTATGAAAGTAGTAGTATGAGGTATCACTCATTTAGTAAACTGTATGGACCAGATGTGAGGTGTTACTCACTCATTTAGTAAACTGTATGGACCAGATGTGAAGTGTCACTCATTTAGTAAATGTATGGACCAGGTGTGAGGTGTCACTCACTCATTTAGTAAACTGTATGGACCAGGTGTAGGTGTCACTCATTTAGTAAAATGTATGGACCAGGTGTAGGTGTCACTCATTTAGTAAAATGTATGGACCAGGTGTAGGTGTCACTCACTTAGTAAAATGTATGAACCAGGTGTAGGTGTCACTCACTTAGTAAAATGTATGAACCAGGTGTAAGATGTCACTCACTTAGTAAATGTATGGACCAGGTGTGAGGTGTTGCTCACTTAGTTAAATGTATGGACCAGGTGTGTAGTTAGAGGCTGGTGGCATAGTGAGTGGTGGTTTGCCTCCTGCTGTGTTTCACAGATAGCACATGGGAGGACTTCCTTTGCTGAGACATGAGTTTGCTGGTTGCTGCCCTCCCCTCAGCTGGCAACATTGGTTTACACCAGCGTCTAAGAATTAGTCTAACTTTGTTGTTTTCTACTGGTTAGTGTAAGCGTAGACTCAGGAAGATGGTAGAAACATTGCCTAGTTATCTTACAAGAATCTGTTTTAAAAATACAAAATAAATGTGAGTAATGGCTATGGCTATGGGACACAAGTAAAGAGGTCTAAGAAGAATATTTTATTTATGAAATTCTCAAGTTGTATTATTTTGAATGGCAATGCTTTCCTTTATAGTGTGGTGGGGACTTATATAAACAATTACCACCCAACTTCTGAACGTAGAATGTTCTACTTTGTGGACTGGATATGAAAGATACAGAAGTGTTGAACATTATCCTCCAAGCATAGTAGGTGTAGTTCTCATCAGAAGAGCTCTAACTACTTGCAAGAGACCCTGGAGTCCATTGACTGTTGATCTTCTTTCACAGAGGGAGGGGTGGGGAGAGTTCTTGGTTCCCCTTCACCTTCCGAGTCACTCTGCTTGCATGGCTCAGCTTAGCCACCATTGTACATGGCTTCCTGAGATGCTGTGGAAGGTTAACTGAGGGAAGACTCCATCTGTGCAGCTAGGAGAAAGTCATCATCCACATGGGATGAGCGGTGTCCGTCCTAAGCAAGCATGCAAGCAAGCAGGGTTTTAATATGTTTAATTGAAAGGTGACATGATTAGATTTGTATTATAGGATACGAATGGACAGTGAGTTTTAGGAAGTTCCTGGAGACTGGGAGACTTCTTCAAGTGGAACATTTAGTAAACTCTTACAGAGTTTATTTATGTTAATGTTGCCGGTTACCAGCAAGAGATGTGATTTGCTGCCTTTGCCTCAAGTTCAGCCTAGTAGGAAAGAAGGAAAGAAGGAAAGAATTAGCAATATGGACCGTGCCACTGCTAAGGCTTATAAGCATGGAGGTTGTGCCAAATAGAAAAATAACTAGCTCTACTTTGGTTAGGGTAGGTGGCAGAGGTTTTGAAGATTTGCGAGTCACCCAGGAAGTAGGAGTGTGTGGAAAAAGGCCTGGGTGGGGTGGTGTAGCTACCTCGTTGTTCCATGAGGAAGGGCGTATCCAACCTTTTGGTATTTTGACTTGACTTTGCTTCATACAAAGTTCATGCTCAGGAACTATACAATTGAATTACAAAACAAAACAACAACAAAACCTTGCATGTTTTAAATGAATTTATGATATTTTGGGCCACATTCATAGCTATTGTGGTCTCTGGGCTTTTGGTTGAATATGTTTGGATGGTGGTGTGTAGATAAAATCCACTGTTGTAGAGGAATTGTTTAGACTATAGAATTATGGGTTTTAGTATTTAATTATGTGTGTAATATGTCTGTGGAGGATGGGTAGTCAGGACTTTTTAAACATTAATTTCTGATCTAATTTGAATATGTTTTCCTTTATGGGAAGTAGAGATACAGTGTCAAACAAGACTGACAGGGTTTTAGATGCCAGTCTCACCTGGTTTCCAGTCTGAGTGAGTCTAATCCCACTAATCAACTCTTAAGAAGTCTTTAAATGAGGGGGAGAGATGAGTTAGAATTTGAATATATCGAGTGTGGTGTGCTGAGGGACATCATGTATGTCTAAGCTCAGACATCATGTATATTAAAACATTAAAGTTGTTGCTGGAATTTGGGAGAGTAGTGCCCTAGTTTGCAACTCTATCTCGGTGATTAAACACTGACCAAAAGAAGTTGATAGTTTGTCATGAAGGAAAGTCAGAGCAGGAGCCTGAGGCAGGAATTGAACCATAACAGTGGAGGAACATTACTTACAGGCTTGCTCCTGTGGCTTGCTCAGCCTGCTTTCTTACACACCCCAGGACCTCCCACCCAGGGATGGTATTGCTCACAATGGGCTGGGTCCTCTCACATCAATCATTAATCAAGGCCAACCTGATGGAGGCAGTTCCTTACTTAAGGATTCCGCTTCCCAGGTGATTCTCATTTAGGCCAGGTTGATACAGAGGAATAAGCACAGTGGTGGGGTGCACATATTTCTGAGGAAGCAGCTCTGAGGAATACTTTTATTTAAAAAGCGTTAGTGGGTTAATATTGAATGAAAAAAAAGTCAGACACAGAAGAGATGTAATCTATATGGTAGGCAATTAATAGCCAGTTTTTGGTGTTGTATCTGTCACAGCGTTAGCAATGGGAAAAGATGTGAGTCACCAATTCTTTGTATTGATCTGAAGTTTAGTTTCCTTGAGTGAAGATTTATGGAACTGTGCTCTGTACAGGTGGTGAGGTTGAGCACATACAAGATGGAAGGATAGAAGTAAATGGTCCTGAGAGGAACATTGTTTTTATTCTGAGATGAAGGAAAGAGACAGAGGCAAAGGATGATGGATGAATGGAGCAGAAAAACAAAGGAAGGAAGCTCCTAGAAGAAACAATAGGAGGCAGAACCCACTTGGATCCATGTTAACCTTGAACCATCCAGACATTCCTCTGAGACTGAAGGATGAGTGAAGAAAAAAGTTGTTGGATCTGGAGAGAGGGCTCAGCAATGAGGAGTACTCACTGCTCCCAGCCAGAGGACCTGGGATATGTGGTGCTTGGTCCCAGCACCATGTCAGGGGGCTCACAACTGTCTGTGACTCCAGTTTCAGTGGACCATGACCCATTCTGGCCTCTACAGGCACCTCCATGCACAGGTGGTACAAAACAGCTCAAGCGTGCTCACTTAAATACCCATAAATTAAAACAAAATACATCTTTTTTTAAGAAGGAAAAAATTCTTTTTCTGAGAGTTCAGAGTTGGGACTCTGACTTTTTTAGTTGGCTTCAGACTTTTTAGTGAATCAAAAGGGGGCACCGAGCCTTCATATTTATTGTAGTGAACCTTTTCATAAATCAACAATCAGCTGGTCAGTCTACCCTTAAAAGTGGAAAATTCTTGACTGTTTTCAACTGCTGCTGAATTTTCTAAAGGGCGGGCATTCTTGGGCTGCTTTAGTGTGTCACAGTGCCCTGGAAAGAGGGTGAGGATAAAGAGATTAGGAACAGATTGCCAGGCATGGTTTTGTAGATTTGACTGGATTTACATTGGGCAGATTGTTTTGATAACAGTTTCTGATTCTCTCCTCACTCTAAGTGTGTATAGGAAAGGCATAGATGGAGAGAAGGCATTGTGGTCAGATGCTTTATATCGTGTAGTGAATGACAGACTGGGATTATGCCTTCTCTATCGTTTCTTTCTTGTTTGTAAAATCACTTCTGGATTACTTTTGAGAAAATTTTGGCTTTTTTTCCTCTCCCCTATGGCTTGATTACATTTGCAGTTAAGAGCTGTTTGGTGAATGTGGTTTTTCATTTTTAGATTAATAAAGTGATTTAGAGTTTAAATCTGTTTACAAAGTTAGTATAAGACCATTACAAAATTTAAATACATATATGTATATGTATGTGTGTATGCAAACCAGATGATATAGTGGACAGTTGATTATTCTAAATAATAAATATTGGTTATTATAATAATGAACACGTGATTTTCTTTAATTATCAGCATTGAATTCCTATTTTGTGCTAATTATTGGACTATATGCAGAGATTTCAAAATGAAGTCCAGCTTTTGGCATTATTTTGATTGTCTTTAAGAATGAATTCCTCAGCTGGGCGTGGGTGGCGCACGCCTTTAATCCCAGCACTTGGGAGGCAGAGGCAGGTGGATTTCTGAGTTCGAGGCCAGCCTGGTCTACAGAGTGAGTTCCAGGACAGCCAGGGCTACACAGAGAAACCCTGTCTCGAAAAACAAAAAAACAAACAAACAAAAAAAAAGAATGAATTCCTCAAATATGTATAAACGTTCCTAGATCATTTGGCTCTTTTATGTTCAAGTTCCAATATGTCTATCCATTTCTTATCTGCGTGTATATGTGTATGGAAATCAGTGGTCAATCGTGGTGTGTCCACCTCTTTTGAGATCTTTACTGGGGCTCCAGTCTGGGCTGGAGTAACCAGCAAGCCCTAGGGATTCTGCCTCTGCCTCTGCCTCTCCAGCGCTGGGTGCCAAGCATGTAACACCATACTCAGCTTTTTACCAGGGTGCTAGGGATTGAACTCAGGCAGTCATGCTTGTGTGACAGACACTTTACTAATTGTCCCATCTGCCTTGCCCTGGCTTCCATAAATTTCTAGTAATAAACTTCTTAAGAACTATGGAAGAAACTCTTGCATGTGCCACCGTGGCCAGCATAGCCCCCTGTTCCTCATTGCTAAGCAGTAGACTTGTGTCTTTAACCTGTGTACACACTCTTTACTGATTGAACCATCTCCCTAACCCCAGCTTCCATAATTTCTAGTTCATTGCTTAACCACTTGGCCACAGCTACAACTACAATGGCTAAAACAGCCATTCAGAAGAACGGTGAGTGCTAATTCTTCACATTAAGCATGATGGATCGCCAGACAGAATAGTTGGGAAATTGAGCTCAATTTACCGGGACCTGGAATCCTGACAGGACTGCCCCTGCACAGCATAGCTGCACAGTTTTGCTGTTATTTACACAGGAACTTTGTTATTTACAGGCTTAGCAGTTACTGGCATGAAGTTTTATTTGTGTTCAAAAGTCACTGATCAGCGGTAACAGGAACTTTAAAAATATGAGCTACCTTCTGTGCCCTCCTCCCTCCCTCATCTCAGACAGTTACAGAGGGTCTGCCTTTACTTCAGGGTGTTTTGGAGGTGGAGGGAAAACATGAATCAGCCCCTGCTTTTTCCAGAGGATTCAGCCATTTTGAACAAAGACACTGATTGTCATGAGAAAGGTACAAGGAGCATTCTTCCTCTTTCTTTTATGGTTTCTTGAACTTGGTGCTTATAAAATGTCAGTCTATAATCAGATAGACAAGGCCCCTGCTCTCAGGGCTTCAAAGTAAAGGGCAACTTTACCAAATATTAAGCCAGATCTGGTATTACCTTTCTGCAGTTTACCACTTAGGAAGCAAAAACGAAAAGTTGATGCAAATTCACAGTCACCCTGTTCTATAGAGCAAGACCATGTCTCACTTCCCATTCTCAGACATGTGCCCCTAGGGGAGGCTATGCTGTGAATCCTTACTGTGAGCACTGAGTTTTAGATGGAGCTTGGAATAAATGATACATGAAAACATGTTCAGGTAGAGGGGCAGATGTACAGAGGCCGAAGGTGTGCGGCTGGAAGCTCAGCATCTCTAAGGATCTAGGGGGAATCCTTGGGACTATTGGCAGACAGCAGGAACCTCAACCGGGGTAAGGGGGCCTGCTTCTGCTTGTATAAGATTTTGTTCACATCTCTATTCTCCCAACCTTAAATATAGTACAGAATAGGTCAGTTTGCATTTTTTTTTTTTTGTTGTTGCATTTATTTTTTTAGGCCCTAGAGGCACAGTTAGTGTTTTGGAATTGATTTTAAGAATAATAAATCATTCCATTGATTTTTTTTTTTAAATGATCTTTTAAGGATATCCTTTTTAAGGTCAGTTGTAGTAACCATCAATCAAGTTGTAAATTTTCTTTCTATCACCACAGTAGGAGGGATAGGAGGAAGACAAACCCAGAGCACAAGGACCTGCTTCTCTTCATCCTTCTAGCTTGCCCTAGCCACCTGCTGTCCCTTACCTGCCACTCCCAAACTGCTCCCAAACTGCTAGGGGCTGTGATTGAAGGGTAAAGACCTGTATTCATTCTTGGTTGTCCTTATCCTTTTGAATTATCTCCTTACTTTTGAAGATACCAAATTATCAGGAACAGGAAAGAGATTAAACGGTTACTATGGAAAATTCTAACTTTTAAATTAATTAGAAAAGCGAGTATAACTAATGTGCAGCTTGTGGAGGACTTAAAGCAGTGTGGGCTCTGGAGCCCTGGGGGTACATGTAGCACTTGGTACCTGCTGTGTTTGATAGACAGAGTTTGAAATCTTTCACAATTAATTGTCATTGGTTAAACACTAAATTTCCCATAAAAATCTCTAAGCTCACGTTCGGGTGCACTGGGCTTGTGTAACTCCACCCTTGGCTGTGGTTGGTCAGTAGGATGCCCATTTTTCTACCTCATCCACAGTGCTTCACCTTGTGGTTGGTTCTCTTGCTTGGTTCTGACAGCTGGCTGACAGTTTGTGAACCCTGGCCAATAGCAACCAAGATTACTTTGTATGATGCTTCTTTAATTGGGTGCATGATAACTTAAGTTTTGTGCATGTTTTCCTGCAAGATGGTATTTGCTTTGTTTGAATTGATGTGCATTCTAATAGTAGTCAGAAGGCCAGCTGATGCTCTGTGCTTTGTAGATCATAAGCCTTACTCAGCTTTAGTACTGTATGGCTTTATTTTCAGGGTCCTCTCCATTTGACTATGGAAATTGATATTTATAGTTTTAATGCCTAGCAGAGTGGTTTAATGGTTAAGTACACCTGTTCTTGTTGAATGAGCAAAGATGGAGCAAGCAAAGAAACGACTAGGAGAGAAATTACAAGAAATACCATCATGGGACACAGCGATGTTTGACGTTTTAGCCGTGTTCTTACTTCCGCTTCTTCCGTTGTTGTGCTAAAGGTGGTTGTTATTATGGTACGTTATTATAATGCAGTATAGTAGTAGGCATAATTTACATTAATAGCACGGAAATTTGTGGATAGATTTTTTGAAATTTCAGTTTAGTTTTTGGTGAATTCTTTAATTTACTTTATAGTCTATGCTAACTCATTGCTGGTGTGAACAGGAAGGACATAGACAGGGCTAACATTTGAAGATAGTTCAAGAAGTGTGTTTGGGGGCTGGAGAGATGGCTCAGTGGTTTAGAGCACTGACTGCTCTTCCAAAGATCCTGAGTTTAAATCCCAAGAACCACATGGTGGCTTACAACCATCCATAATGAGATCTGACGCCCTCTTCTGGTGCATCTGAAGACAGCTACGGTGTACTCATATACATAAAACAAATAAATAAACAGCTCTTAATTAAGCTCTTGCTCTCTTTCTTGTCTCTTACTCTTACCTCTTGCTCCCTCTCTCGCCCTCCTTTTCCCCTCTCACCACAAGGCCATGGCCAGCCTATACTTTTCTACCTTCTTTTGCTCTCTGTTTTCTACAGTAAAGCTCTAAAACAAACAAACAAACAAAAAAAATTAAACAAATCTTAAAAGAAGTGTGCTTGGTAAATTGTGATATGTATGTGTGCATGTAAGTATGCATATATGGAGACAAGGTGTGTGTGTGTGTGTGTGTATCTTCATCTTCCTAAGTAGTATAAGCCATCCTGAAGCTTGCTGTGTAGTCCAGACTGGCTGCAAACTTGTATTTTTCCTGTCTTGGTGTTGTTGATAAGTGTCATATCACACCTGACTTGATGTTTTTAAACTTAGTATTTGAGTATCATTGAAAACACAAATTACATAATAGTATTTTACTATAAGGCTCAATAGAATTTATTTAGTATAAGTCTATATTTAAGCTTTAAATTTGAACAAGATTTTGAGATTTCTTCTCCTTTTTGAGTACCTGTTAGGTCTGCATGTCTTCTGACCTCCTTTAATCAAAAGGGTGGACCAGGTCAGGCTCTTACACATTGTCCGGGAATATTTACTTATCACGGTTGAGAATTAGAAATGAAGCATGCTACCAGCGGCAGTATCTGACTTTGTATTACTTAGTACAATATATGCTAATGTAGTTTGAATGACCCTAGACCATCCACAAACTAGCATCCCATCAAGAAACTAGAAGTCATTGCATGCTTGCTATTGTGAACTTCACTTGGTGCCTTTGAAAGGTGTTTCTGCTTTGGAGTCCCTGAGTGGCATGCATGGGTGTGAGAAACTATAAGCTACTGAACATTGGTATCTTTATACAAGCTGGGGACTATTACTGGGAGGAACTGTGATGCTGAAAGAAATTAAAGGGTATTTTGAGTCGGATTTTAATAATAGCATTTATGCTCAATAAAATGCTCCATTTTCAAAGCATCTTCAGTATTGAAGTGATCCATTGGTCCATTAAATCTGTGGGGAGTTTTAATTGAAAGGGAAATCCTTAATGGTGTAATTGCTGCCTTTTTGTGATTCTATCCTTATTGTTTGTAGCAGGGTCTCATGTATCCCAGGCTGGCCTTGAACTTGGTGTATAGTGGAGGATGCTCTTGAGCTTCTGATACTTCTGCTTCTGCCTCCTGAGTGTTGGGATTACAGGTGTGCATGCAATGCTGGGGAATCAAACTCAGGCTTCATGTGTGCCAGGCTCTGCCAACTGAGCCGTGGCTGTGGCCCCTTGTGACTATATTTTTAGAAAAATTAGCTACAAATAATAAATGTTAGTTAATCTTCTACCATACAATATCAATGATGAGCTTTCATAAATTGGGGAAAATTATAAATTAAAGGCTAGAAGCTAAATTACCATATGAGTTGCAAATAACAGTTTTAGTGACAGACTGGTGTCTGTAGAGAAAGACTGTGTAGCTGGCTTTAAGATCCCAAGAGGAAGACAGAATTCCAGGTTTATGGATTACCTTATATAATAATTACTAGAGAAAGAAGAAAACATGGGAGCTTTCCTCAAATGTAAACGTGTGCGATGATAACTGTCGGTTGTCAGCTTGGCTGTAACTGGAATGAACTATAGTCTGTGCAAGATTTTTGTTTTGTTTTGTTTTGTTTTGTTTTGTTTCGAGACAGGGTTTCTCTGTATAGCCCTGGCTGTCCTGGAACTCACTCTGTAGACCAGGTTGATCTCGAACTCAGAAATCCACCTGCCGCTGTCTCCCAAGCTCTGTGAAAGATTTTTTGCTTGGTTTGAAGTGGGTAAATCCACTTTTAGTATGGACATCCATCTTTAATCTGGGCCATTCCTTCTGCTGGAAGCCTGTATAAAGACATGGGGGAAAGAGGGTTTTTGCTCTTTTTCTGCTTGCCTTCGCCTTGCTAGCACATCCATTCCTTCATTGGCATTAGAATCTATGTCTTTGGGACTCTAGCCTATACTGAAGACCATCTGAGACATTCAGCTTTGAGGACTGAACAACTACTGGATTCTTGGACTTTCTGTTCACAGCCAGCTGTTGTTGCATTAGCTGGCCTGCAGCCTGTAAGTCATTCTAATAAATCCCTTTTACGTGTATGGTTTTGTGTGTGTATTTGTGTGTACATATATATGTGGGGGGGGAGGGAGAGAGAGATAAAGAGAGAGAGAGGGAAAGAGAGAGAGAGGAGAGAGGAGAGAGGAGAGAAGAGAGAGGAGAGAGGAGAGAGAGAGGGAGGAGAGGAGAGAGATAACTTCTCTTACTCTAGAGAACTCTAATAGAATGTTCCTGCTTTGTTAGATAGTGCATTATGGTTTGGATGTGAGTGTACCCATGGGATCATCTCTTGAATGTTGGTCTTTAGCTAGTAGCAGTATTTTGCAAGGTTCTGGAAACTTTAGGGAATGGAACCTAACTGGGAGGTAGAGTCACTGATTAATGTCTTTGAACTTTATACCTGGTCCTCAGTCCATTTTCCTCAGCGTTTCCTGCCCACCATTAGATGAACAGTGCCATCCAGATGTTCCCACTGCCATGTTTCTGCTTTGCTATAGGCTTCAGTGCAGCGGAGACAGCCAGTTAAGTCTGGGTTGAAACTTTGAAATTGAGCTAAACCAAATCTTTCCAGCTTTAAATTGTTTTGTTTAGTATTTTCTGATAGTTGTGGAAATAGGCGTAACCCTAACTGTAAGTAACTCTGCCATATGGAGAGTTGGCATGCATTATTTCTTCACTGACAGAATTCACCTGACAACACTCACTTCCCACTTTTTTTTTTCGGACAGGTAGTGTTAGTTGTGGCCATGTGTAGGCGCGTGTGCCATGGGCAGACAGTGGTGAGTGGGACATAGTTATTGTCTTCACGAGGCTTGTAGTATCTCCACCTGAAACCTTCGACTGTTTCTCCTTCCTCCTACTTGTTCTGCTCCTGTTGTGTGTGTTACCTACCAGTCACAGTACTTGGCACAGCACGTGTGCCACAGTGGGTGGTGTTAATACAACCACTCTATTTTGATAAGTACAGTGGAAAAGGAAAGTGCTGTTAGTCTTAAAAATATGTCAGTTTTGCCATTTTTACAGTGTTAAAGCAAGTTTTCTCCATTTCAGTGTGTCTCTAGATTTCCATTAGATTTTTGCCATTTGCCTTTATTACTTTTTTCTTGTGTTTCTAGCTAGTTGCACATCTTAATTGGAAAGATGCTATTCTATAGTTCTAATTCAGAGATATTTTAATAAGCTCCTAGCTTCTCAACTTTTTTTTTTTTTTTTGGTAATTCATTAGTACATTTGATTTTTGCTACACCTCAAAAAAAAAAAGCTGCTTTCCTTTAAGTTTTAGATTTAAAAGCAATCCTTTTCTAGTGGAAGAACAAAAAGAAAGAAAATGAGTTAAAGTACAGAGAGGTACAGGCAAAGGCACTGTGAGTTCATCTGTGGGTTTGTTCATTTTCTTATTCTTATTAATTGTAACATTGCATTTTATGAGCATATGCACAGGTGTAGACTGATGTGTAGAGGTCAGAGGACAGCTTGCAGGAGTTGGTTTTGTTCTTGCATTGTAGCTTCATACATACAGTGGAGTCATCTTGCTGGTCCTCACTGTTAGTACCATTTCTCAGATACCCAGAGAGACAGCTGCAGGTAACACAAAAAGCAAAGCAAGTAAGAAACTGGGTCACCTGTCATTTGGGTTTTGAGTCCTGACCCCGATGTCCGTGACCTGGAGTGAATTGTGGGCAGCTGCTCATCTGAAAAGTTGGTGGACTTTTGTATAAGCCTGGCAGGTAGAATTGCTTGGAGAACGTATTATTATTAATAATAATAATTATTATTTTGTTAAGTGAGTGTGAGGTGTGTGGGATGTTTGTGGGAATAAGGAGTTAGCTTTGCCCTGTCTGAACATGGTCTCTAAAACAAATTGTGTGAGAACTTTTAAAGGAATAAAGCCCAAGTGTGTAAGGAATGATTCATACTTCTTCAGGAGGGCAGATTAAATTATTATATCTGGTAACTTCTTCCCAAAGTGTTTGTCTAAGAGTAGAACAACATCAGCTCAAAGGGAGAAGGGCAAGCATGGAGAGGAGACATGACCTTGTTAGCTCAGTTCAGCCCCTTGGAAAAGGCTTTCATTTGTGTGCAGTCTAATTATACTGCAAAATAAAGAACTGAATCCATTAACAAGCCAGGGCCCTTTGTGTTGCTCCTGAATCCCTTTAGTTTCATGGCTGCATAGAAGCCTTATTCAGAGCATTCCTAGGCCTGCAGTATCTTTCCTGTCTGTGTGCCAGACCCTATTCACAGTGTTCTCACTTCAGGAAGTTCTCACAGTCATTTGGGGTGGTATGGGGGAGGGGCAAGATGGAGGGCTATGAGGATCTCTTTTCCTTTTTCTGTTTCCTGCTCTGTCCCTTAAAACAAAACCAAACTCTATACAAAAAGCAAACTCAGGAAGATAGCTCTAAAGGAGATTCTCAAGTGACCCAATGGAATATAACAGAAAATGTATCTACTTCTGGTCTCTAATTGTAAACCCTTGGAGGTCAGATGAGGGTAGCAGACATGGGAAAAATAAGGGGCAGTGTGCTCCAGAGGATTCATTTCTTCCAACTGCATGCACTTAAAGGACTGTTTTCTTCCTTAGGTTGTGTTAGCACCGAAGGTAGGAGAGGAGAAGCCAGGGACTCAGGCAAGCATCTTAAAATCCAAATGAGAAGAAAAGGAGACCACAGAATGCCATTTTCCTCCTTAGAGAGTGTGAAAGTAGATGTTATCCTAGGTCTGGTTTAGAATATGCTATTTCACCAGTGGGTGCAGAACTGTGCTCTGTGAAGTGAGGAGGAACAGAATGAGTAGTTGAGAAGCTGCTGGCAGTGTGTGTGTGCACACAGACTTCCAAGAGTAAATAACTGATGCATGCGTTCTGAATCCTCAAGACGAGAGTCTCCTTAGCCATAGTTCTGGGTGTCCATCCAGTGCAGCTTTGCTTTTCCTCCTCCCCTCCCTCTGCCCCTCCCTCCCTTCTCTCCTCCTTTCTTCCCTCTTTCCTCCCCCCCTTTCCTCTCTCTCCTTCCCTCTTGATTGAACATCTCCCAAAGTAGAGTGATGAACAGGGTAGTCAATTTAGAATCTACTTTAAAATACAGTGTTTTCTCTAAATATTGGGGTATTGGGTCAGTTTAAGTATAAAGGTTTCTTATTTTTTTAAAAAGTGCATGGATGAGTGTGTGTGTTTATTTATATGCCCACGTGTTACCTGTGTGCATGAGTGGAGTGTGCCAGAGTGCACACGTGGAGCATGACATTGGTCTTTGCCTTCTACCTTATTTGGGCTATGGTCTCTTTCTTGCTTCGCTGTGGGTAGTCTACAAGCTTCCACAGACTCTCTGCTTCTTCCTTCTGTCCTGCTGTGGACTGCTGGTGTACTAGTTACTTTGTTTTCGTAACATTTTATTTATGTGTATGGGTGCTTTGTCTGCATGTAGGTATGTGCTCAGTGTATGTGCCTGGTGTCCACAGGAGTCAGAAGTGTTTGGACCCTGGAACTGGAACTAACTTCAGCTGTTTGTGGGTGAAATTGACCCCGGGTACCCTGGAAGCACAGCTGATGCTTTTGACCACTGAGCGGTCTCTCTAGCCTTAGTTATGTTCCTATTGCTAGGAGAACAACCTGACTATAAAATGAAGAGCTTATTTGTAGATGTTCTCCATATTATCATGGTGTGACATTTCCCTTCTAGATCATGTCCTGAGACAGGAATGGGCTGGGGACAAGATATAACCCCCAAGGACCTACTCCTAGTGACCTACTTCCTTCAGGTATGCCCTGCCAACCAGAGTTTCCAGTACATCCTAAAGCTCCTTTAGCAGGAGACCAGGGTCTTAACCCAGGAGTCCATGATAGATACTGCATGTACCTTCCTTTGGGTGCCCTAGCACTTAGTGGGACTTTAGAGTCTCATGTGTCACAGCTCCCTTACAGCGTCAGCGACTGCAATTGCACACCATAACCCAGGTTTCCAACTTCAGTTGACCTTACCTCTGCTAACACATGCTGCGACTGGTCCTGTGGTTTTTGACTTATCTTCTCACAAATTAGACTAATAACAGTGTGCTTTATGGTTTTGGCTTTAAAAAGTTTAGTATTTTTTTTGTCTGCAAGTTTAATTGGAAAACTTGGTAGATTTTAATGATTTCTTATGGAGAAGAAACCACAGTGACTTTTGATCCTCAGGCTATTACTTTTTATTCAGAACAGTGCTTTTGGAGGTGCTTGGCTGGTTATTTCCTTGCTGTCACTTATTGCAGACTCAGTAAAGACTGTGATTAAAGCATTTGTTACATGTGATTAGCCCTCCGCCTGCACCGCCTTGTGTATCACTGCAGCTGTTCTGAACTGCTGTTCTTCCATCTTGTCTTCTGCAGAGTGGGGAGTGTGCCCCATTGTTCTTTGTCTTAGATTCTGGTCTCTTGGTTGTACGTGGGTTCTTGCTAAGCTGTTATTGTTCTGCTGTGGAATTCCTTCAACCTTGTGGGGCAGGCATTCCCTGTCACCTGTTTTGGCACTCTGGCAGACTGGATAGCTGTAAATGCTGGGGTGCAGTAGTATGTCCACATGTACATAGGTCTGTGTGAAGGGACCCTGTCTTCATGTCTGGTCACTGAAAGATATGGAGGATGGTGAGATCATGCTTTAATTTTCTCTACTGTCTTTCCTAAAAGAAAAAAACAAATAACCATAATGGCATAAGTGTTATAAATATGTGTGGGTGTCAACAAAGGCTTTTTGGTAAGAGGATGAATAGATGGCAGCCTGAGCAGTGTTGAGAGGTACAGTGCTTTGAAGAGTATGAATAGACTGAGAGGTGTTTAAGAAACTTAGCTTTGGATCCACGAAGGCAGGGCCTCCTGTCAGATGTATCAGGGTGGGGCTGATCAGCTGTTCTGTCAAAGTGTCATGGAAATCATTATTTGCCATTCATTTTGATGTAATAACAATGGCATATGAATGTACCCAATTCTACATATAAATGAGAAAAAAACATGGGTTTAGGTCATTTTTACAATATGTGATGGAAAGCATTAAGTTGCTGTGTCTCTTCGGGATACCTTCAGGAACACAGTAGGCTTCAGCAATTAACAAACAGCTTTTGTTTTTGAGTTAGCTGCCTCAATAACAGCAATTTGAAATGGCATATTATGCTCATTTGATTAAATGTCTTCTAAAAGACAACATTATGTTAAACCAACTAATAACTCCCAAATGATTTTAATGTTGTAGTATGTATAATAAAAGTGTGAATCTTGTGTATAATAATTGTGGAGTGGAGAGAACTCTTACTGCATGAGGTGCCAGTTGAGCGAACACTCCTTAGCACATTGCTTGTTGTCAGAGAGCTTCAGCATTCATACAGAGTTCAATCCCCAGGGAGCTAGGAAGGGTCATTCTGCCAAGTGCCCAGGTGAAGTGACCCTTACAGTGTGGGTCATTTAGGATGTTTGGTGGCAAGTAATGGAGCCCAAATCAAACAAAGTTCAGCAATCAGGAGCTTTGTTATTTCAAAATGTGGAGAATTTAGAGGCTAGATCCAAAAGTGTGTGGTGTCGTCAGTAACTCAAAGATGTCACTAGGTTTTAAATTCCTGCCCAGTTCTGCCCTCTTGAGTATAGCTTTGCTCTAAGCTATTCCTGAGATTGTAGTGGTTAGAGAAGGAGGGCTTCAGGAAGAAACTGTCATTCTTTTCTCCTTAATGAAATCACTCCCAGAAACACACATGTTTTATATGGTTCACTTTAAAAAAAATATTTTGTGTTATGTGAATGAATGTTTGTAGGTATGTAGTGCACCACATTTGTGCCTATTGGATCCTATGGAACTGGGGTTATGGATAGTGGTGAACCACCATTTGGTTCATGGAATTTTAACATGGGTCTTCTGAAACAGCAAAAGTACCTTTAACCACTGAGCTATCCCTCCAGCTCCTGAAAGGACTTTCATATGGCCCTTCTAAACCAGCTACTGGGCTTAGTTTAAAAATCAGAACCGACTTGTTGGAACTAGAGAAGGGTTGAATGACATTCTCCATATGGCTCTATGTGGATGGTCAACAGAAGTGGGCTTTAATCAAGAAGGGGAGTGTAGAATGAGCTGCCAATAGCATCTGCCTTGCTCATTATGGTGTGAGTATGTGTGATGTAGGTGTTTGTCTCTGAGGGCGATGAGATGCTCATGTCTGATGGGTGTAGGAGGATATTTAAGAAGGTGACTTGATTAGACAAGGGTGGCTTTAACCTTACATTCAGATAGCTCAGCAGATACAGTGAATGAACGTATGTCATGTGTGTAAAATCAACATGTGCATACTTCTGCAGTAGGCACCACGTTGAGAACTACAGAAAAGGCAAGGTGTGCATTCTTGCAAATGTATAATCTGTCATTAGTTACACACTACTGAAACAAAGAACTTCCTGTCTTAGGTAAGATAAAGCTCAAATACAAGGTTAATTTCCATTTCATTTCTTAGTATTGGAACTGTATTAGTATGTTACACTGACTTCACTTGATGAGTTTCTGTTTCTTTCTTTGAGATTCTGGAGAAGTTGTATTCTAATACACCTCCTTACCTCCCTGGTTCAGGCCAGACTAATATGTGTTCTACCCATCTGTACTGTGTGGCCTGTTTTCCTCAGTGGAAATCCTTAAGGTTGGAACTTTACTTTTTTTAACAAGACTCTGAAGTACCCAGGAAGAGTGTTGATTCCTAAAACTGGCACTGGACTGTATTTATAGCCCTTCTTTTATCTGCATTCTTTAGTACAACCACTCCCTTCCTCCACTCTTGTCAGTTTGCAGGGAAATGTGGACTGCTGGCTTGCCTCAGGCTGCCCTGGTTCTCTTTCCTAGTTTACAGCTGTCAGCACTCCCTTTATCTTGCATTTTAACCTTATAGACATACAGACTGCAAACAGATCAACAGAAATTACCATTCATGCAAAAACCTTGCATATTGCCTACTAGGCTCTGGGCCCTTAAGGTGTTCATTAGTAGTTGCGAAGCAACATTTTGTTTTTGTTTTTGTTTTTTTTTTTAATTTGTGTGTTTGTGATTTAAAAGAAGTATGTTTTATTGCTTCTCATTTATGTAAGGTTCCAGGTTAGGGGCAATTCTTAGGTAAATAACTATAGAGTTTTTGTGAATGTAAAATGGCCTGTTCTCCCAGTGCTTGGAAAGAATAGCAGTAGAAAGTGATCTTTGTATTCTTGGGAGTAGCACCCCTCCCCCTTCATAATTATAATTTTCCCTCTTCAATCTGCACGAGAACATAAAAAAGCAAACCATACTACACCCTGGGCATCCAGTCATTAGTAACAGTTTTTAAAAAGGAAATATAAAATGAAACATCTCACTGATGCCAGGTGATGAATGTGAAGGAGACCGCTGTGGGAGGCCTGCAGTTGGCCCTGCTTGTCTTCCTCTCCTTCCTCCCTCACCTGCATCGCTTCTGTTGTTTCTTCCTCATCCATTGTCTTTCTTCCTTTGGTCTTTGGTGTAGTTCAGACATGAAACACCATTTTCTTAAATAAATTTACAACGCATGTTACTGAGTGAACTATTTTCTTAAATGTAATAGAACTTTTCTCTCTTTCTTCCCTCCCTCTGTTCCTCCCTCCCTTCTACCTTTCTTTGCATAAGACTTCTGCCCAACTTTTTGAAAGTGTGTCTCTCCCCTTTAAGGACAAGCTCTGAATGCAGATTGACTTCTCTCCTGGTGACTCCAGTGGGGGAAGATGGTCAGGTTAGGTGCTTGTGGAATACAGATTCTAGTTGAATACTGCTGTTCCTCACTTTAAGAAAAACAAAAAACAAACAAACAAAAAAACATGTGTTAGACTCCTTTATGTTTGTGGGTCACAATTCATGTAGAAATATTCATTTGTGAGTACTTTGTGGGAAATATAGAACAGTCTCTACATTTATGGCTGTATTCTGTTCTTTTTGCTTTTTGTTTTTGTTTTTTATTTTGATCATAAACACCATCTTGTCCTGCTCTTCCTTCTTTTACTTTGTGCACCCTCTGAGATGCTAAAAAATAAGCTAAGAGTGAAACAGATAGCCAGTGACTAATTTAACCTAGACCAAACAGGTGTGTGTTTTGGGCCACTTAATTTTATATTTTCAGTTGTCTTGCCCCTTTGGGTTTCACACTTGACTACTTCTGCTTGAGTTAGAAATGGTGGATGTGCTCCCAGCACCCTGAAGTTGGGGACTCTAAGGGGCTGGAACATAGTGGGCAATGCATATATATAGTACCGTAAAGTGTTTAATTGTTTAAAAAGTTTGTAGTATCTAAACTGGGATTGGAAAGAGAAGAAAGGCTGGGAGTGAAGTAGGAGCTGCCTCTTTAGACAGTGAGCAGTCTCCTGCTCCCGCCCCATGGAATTCCTTGGTTCTGTACGAAGTCCTCACTCTAAGTGCACTATCAGCCTGCTGACCGTGCTTCAGAAGTATCTTGCCGTATTGGTGACCCCTTTTAGTGAGAATAAATTCATTTCTACATAATATATCCTGACTACAGTTTCTTTTCCTTCTACTCCAGTTCCTATTTACCTTGCCTCCCACCCAGATCTACCCCGTTTCTTTTTACAAAAGAACAGGCTTCTAAGAGCTAACATATTCTAACAAAATGAAATGTAAGATTGAACAAAAACTATTACATTGAAGTTGAGTAGGACAAACCAACAGAAGGAACAGAGCCCAAGAGAAGGCACAAGAATCAGAGACACACTTATTTGCATGCTCAGGAATCCCATTTAAAAAAAAAAAAACCTACTGGAAGCCATATACAACAGAGGACCTAGTGCAAACCTGTGTGCTTCAGTCTCTGTGAGTTCATATGAGCCTTGCTTCTGTTGGTTTACAGGGCTTTGTTTCCTTGGTGTGCTCCACCCCCTCTGACTCTTAGACTATTTCTGCTTCCTCTTATGTGGTATTCCTTGAACTGTGAGGGGAGGAGTCTATGGAGATGGGCCATTTAGGACTGAGGGTTCCAAGGTCTCTCACTCTGTGTAATGTCCTCTGTGGGTCTCTGTTTGTTCTCATCTGTGGCAGGAGGAAGCTTCTCTGGTGATGGCTGAAATCAGCATTGATCTAGGAATATAGCAGAATGTGATTAGGAGTCATTTTTCACTACTCCCCCCACCCCCACTTTAGACCAGTAGTATTTGCTTTTACCCTAAGTCCCTTGGCTATCTTGTCTATAGAATCACAGAGGGTAGGTATACAATAAGGAACTAGAGGGAACAGAAGGATCTCGTTAGGGAAGAGAAATAGAATAGATAATTATTCATGTATGGGGGTGGGGCTGGAATGGGAAGATCAAGTGGGTAGAGAGGATTGATGGAAGGAATATGGGAAGAGAGAGATAAAATTAAGGGGCATTTGAGGGATAGTATGGAAACCTAATGTAGTAGAAACTTCCTAAAGTGTGTGTGTGTGTGTGTGTGTGTGTGTGTGTGTGTGTGTGTGTATGTATGTGTGTGTGTGTGTGTGTATGAAGGCTATCTAAATGAAATCACTAAATAATGGGGGGAGACAGAGTCCCAGTTGACCATCTCTTGTCCTTAGATGAAGCTTCCAGTACTGGGTTTGGGTGACATCTAACTGGTTGTTTACCAAAGAGATCCCATGGGAACCCAAGCTACCCAGGCTGTGGCCAAGACTATGGACTGCTCTCTATAAACTGACACTGAGGCCCCATTGCTGAAAACAGCACCTACACAACTCACTGACCTTGGAGAATTGGAGCTGGTGCCTATGTCGAGCCTTCATCCCTACCTTTTAGAGTCTTTGGTGCAGGAAGGAACTCTCAGGCTACCAAAGGAAACTATAAACACCAACCCAGCCACAAACACTTTGATCTACAATGGTTCCTGCTTGCAAAATATACCAGGGCAATGGTGGCACAAAGCTTATGGGAGTAACCTATCAATAACTAATCTGTCTTAAGGCCCACTCCATTAGTTGGAGCCCTTACAGTAAAATGGATGGGTTTGGGGGCCAGGTTGAATTGGTTTTGACTCCTGTGTTCACCACCTGTGTTCTGTTTTCCCTTTACAAGCTTCAGCTTCCTCCTCAGTGAATGTGTGGTTTCCATCATAGCATTAGTGGCTAGACACAAGGCTCTTCCTACAGTCTTCTATTTTTCTTCCATTTCCAACTTCTTCCGACTGTGTATGTTTATTATTTTAATCTCTTATGTTGTAAACTAGATAACACAATTTAATTTTGTTGGGATTTCAGAGTTTGCAGATAAATATCAAACAAATTTTATGCACAGCTGGATTTTGTCTGTTATTGGTAATCTGTCTCTGAGTTGCAAGAAAAGATAAAAATTGCCATGAGGGTTTGAGTTTACATCTCATTGGCACTATTAACAAGGCAAGGCCTGCAGATATGCATGTCAAATATGTCTGTGGTGGAGAAATCTAGGCTGGGAAGCCAGATCAGTGGGTAAATTGCTAACCTTGTAAACACTAGGCCCCATTTCATCCCCAGGACCCATTAAAAGCCAAGCTTGTAATCCTGTCCATGCAAGGTGAAGGTAGGAGGATCTGGGGCAAGCTGTCGAGCAAACCTGTCTACTTAGCAAGTTCCAGGCTAGTGAGAGACTCAGGTCCAAAAAGTACGTTTGAGGGCGCAATGCAAACACAGAAGCAACACAGTGTGTTTGCTTAGTATGTTAAAGTGCTTTATTGAGAACAGGAGATGAGCAGTACTTTTAAGGTTAAATAGAAGCATCCTGCTGCAGAATTGTCTGGAGTGTTGTGGGCACCCCTGGGATTTCTAGTTTCTTCTGTTGCTAAACAGGGATTTGGACAAGAGCACATGGATAGTGATGAAGAGGAGGTATTTTTCTGAGGGACAAAGAAAGGCACTTGGGTGGAAGTAGCCAGAGCCTGAGAAAGGTCAAAGGTGCAGTGCACTGGGCCCAGAGGGTTGACAGTAAGTCTGTTGCTGAATCCTTTACACAGCACATCCCTTCGCTCTTGTGTATGGCTGGTTTCTCTCCCATGTGCTGTGACTCTTACCTGTAGCTTGTGCTAGGGCGTGGCCTCCAGACTGTTTTTTTGACATTGATTTCTTATTAAAACAAAATTTAAAGAATAAGATTAAGGTGTGTGTGTGTGTGTGTGTGTGTGTGTGTGTGTGTGTGTGTGTATTTTGAGACAGGGTTTCTCTGTGTAGCTCTGGTTGTCCTGGAACTTAGTCTGTAGCCCAGCCTGGCATTGAACTTAGAGATCAATCAGCCTGCCCCTGCCTTTCCAGTGCTGGAACTAAAGGTATGCACCACCACCGCCTGGCAGATTAACTTGTATTTTAAATGTTCAAAACTTGTGGGTATTTAACTTGTGGCCTAACACAAAATCATAAAGTTATTTATCAGGACTGACTGACCCTAGATCTTTCTGTATTCAGTTTGTTTCTGAAGCTCTTAAGAGCAAGCAAACAAATTTAAAATGCCTACTAAATATTATTCTAGAAACCATTTCTGTTTCTGTGATGTCCCATGCTTTCATGGATCTTTATATTTAGAGTTATAGTTTCAAAAATTAGAATACTTTTCTAATTTTTTGAGTGAGTTTTTGAATACCTGTTATACATTTATAGTCTCCTTTAAAGTAATGGCGGTATATTTTTATTATAATAGTTGTGATAGAGGAGGAGGTGGGAAAGAGTGCTTTTACCCTGAACAGATGACTTATACAGTAAACTGTCTAAAACAGCTACTTAAAAAAAATTACCACTTTGCAACTAAATCCACAAAATCTAGCCCATTCATGTATCTGGTTAAAATTTTCCTTCAGAAAATTTCCAAGTATAGACTTCTTTACTTGCTTTAAAAAAGAAGTGATTTATGCGACTGGAGAAATGGCTTTGTGGTTAATAGAACTGGCTGCTTTTCTGGACTGTGCTGGTTTAATTCCCAGCACCCACACAGCAGCTCCCAGCTGTGTGTGACGTCGCTTCAGGGTGCCTGGCAAAACAACAATGCACATAAAATACATTTTTAAAAGATTTATTTTTATTAATTATAGGGTGTGTGTGTGCTCAAGCGCACGTGCATATGTCTGTCTGTCTGTCTGTCTGTCTGTCTGTCTGTCTGTCTTGGTGTGCATGTGAATGCAGGTGCTTCTGGAGGATAGAGGCATCAGATCCCCGTGGAGCTAGAGTTAGAGATGGTTGTGAGGAGCCTGATATCCTCTGCAAGCCAGGTGCTGTCTCTCTTCCAAGACATAGTGACTTCTTCAGACCCCTCTACTCCCTTCTTGCTCCTAAGCAGTTGAAACTATTCAGTGTAACAACTTGCTTCATCCACGGTTTTGAACATTCTTTTCTCTACATAAGTCTATCTTCTGAGATAATTACAATGTTAAAGACCCATCACTGTGTTCTTTTATTTCTTCTGGAATTTGAGGAGAACTAGGTGCCACCTACAAGTGGGAGGTTTCAACTTGCTTTTCCTATGGGTTATTGGCCTTTAGTCATTTAGTCAGCTTTGTACTCTCATGCAGGAAGTGTCTCATTCAGCCTCTTAGCACACTGGACTGACTCACTGGTGGACAAAAGCCGCAGCCTACTCTACCACGTCCTCCAGGTCCCTTCTCAGTGGTGCTTTCTTAGCCCTCCTTAGGAGAGCCAGTCATTCCACACAGTTCTGACACTCGTGGTTATACCTCCACCTTAGCATGTGTGGGCTCGACTGTTCTGTTGATGCCATCACATTTTACACATTTGCTCATTTCCTTTCTCCATATTGCTCCAAAACTTTCTTTCCCTCCCTCCCTCCCTCCCTCCCTCCCTCCCTCCCTCCCTCCTTCCCTCCTTCCTTTCCTCTCCCTCACTGTGTAGCCTTGATTGGGTTGGAACTCAGTAAGTAGACCAGACTGGCCTTGAACTCAAATGGCATCACCTGCCTCTGCCGCCTGAGTGCTGTAATTGCCCTCAATCCCAGCCAGCTCTGGCCAGTTTTCTTTTTTAAAGATTTATTTATTTTTATTTATATGAGTACACTGTAGCTGTCTTTAGACATATACCAGAAGAGGGCATCAGATCCCATTACAGATGGTTGTGAGCCACCATGTGGTTGCTGGGAATTGAACTCAGGACCTCTGGAAGAGCAGTGAGTGCTCTTAACCACTGAGCCATCTCTCTAGCCCCTGGCCAGTTTTCTTGAAGCTCACCTCTGACATCACTCTCCACTGCAGGAAGTATTGGTCTCCAAGAAGGATGCTTTGTGACACTATTCATGGGGGAGATGTGCACAGATGTCTCCTTACCTCAGGTAGGAAACTGATAACCGACCAAAGTAAAGTTGCTGCTAAAGTTCAACTTGGTGAACAAACAAGTTTTATTGTGGTTCTTTATAGAAATATGGGTGAGGGGTTATTTACAGGAGCAAAAGAGACTCAAAGGCAGCTATGTTACCAAGAGCCTACCCAGTATGGATGGTAGCTTTGAAAGCTAGACACCTGGAACACGCTGCACAGTGTGTGCACGGCCCTACAGGTTGGACAGTATTCTCTCAAGGCTGCTTAGTGTGTCTGAGCCTCTTTCTAGAAGCTCATCAGGCCTGTGTTCTTGCAGGGAGTAGTCTGGCCTGAGGACCTTCTCTTAGTCTTTACTGCCTGTTTATGCTTGGACTGGTTCAGGGACTTCTTGAGGCCTTTGAGTTTACTTCAAAAGCTTAAGGAGCTTCCCAGCAGGATGGAATATTTTCCTTCAGAACATCCTGTGTCTTACAGACCTTCCCTCCAATACCATAACAGAAATACGGATACATTTGGATATAGGAAGAAACAAATAAGATCTGCAGTTATGCATAAAGAACTGCTTTTAAATAATTTCATGTGTGTGCTGGCATGGGTAAGTGGTGAATCTACAACTCATGGTATCTTGATATATCTTGAAATAACCCAGGGGAAGAGTGAGAGGAGAGGCAATAGCCCTCTATTGTCTTTTGTTTCTTAGCACATTGCAGACAGCTTTACATACCTGCCAAAGTCTATTTTTAAGGGATGCCAAACTTGGTATCAGACTCTGAATTATACTATTACAGCATCAAAGATCATGCAAATGAAGAAATACCAGATCTAATAAAATTAATTTTCCAAAAGAAATGGCAAAAGTTTAAGTAATATGTTTATATTAGAACACAAAAACCTGAAACCACAATTCCTACTGACACTTGAGCAAGCCCCACAACTTGCAAGAGCTATTACTGCGTAGACCAGGAAGAAGAGCATTATTGGCAGTGCTTTGTTGGGTTTGTACCTTTCCTTGTATGTGAAAAGACAGCACACACAGGACAACAGCCAGTTCAGATCTTACGAGATTTAGATGAATGGTTTAATGACTTGGAGCATGACACCGGTGGCATAGGCATGAAATCTGCAGCAGGGACTCATAAGAGTGATCATGGCCAGAGTTTTAGATAATCAGGGATTGAATTGCCACCCCGCCACCCCCCAAAAATTTGTATTTGATTGCATTTCTGCATAGGTAAGTAGGTAATGGCTGTTTAGGAGAGGACAGAGCACACTGTTTATACTTGTAGAAATTATCTTTCTCCACCCTGTTTAGTTTAATGGAACACAAAGCAAAACAGTAACAACACCCTCACCCCTACTAGAAGGATTTGTTTATCTTGTTGATTTTTCTCTTGGTTTTGTTGATTTTTTTTTGATATTGTTTTCTTTGTTTCTAATTTATTGATTTCAGCCCTGATTTTTTTTATTATTTTTTGTCATCTACTACTCTTGGTTATGTTTGCTTTTTTTCACATGTACTTTTAAATTGCTGGTATAAGAACTTTTTAACTTTTATTTTTAAAAGATTTATTTATTTTATGTGTATGAGTACACTGTAGCTGTACAGATGGCTGTGAGCCATCATGTGGTTGCTGGGAATTGAGCTCAGAACTCGGGACCTCTGGAAGAGCAGCCATGGTCTTAAGTGCTGAGTCATCTCTCCAGCCCTTCCTTGCAGCCTTCCATATTCTTTCTTTTTTGTGAGATTTAGTGTTATGATATATAGTGGGAATATTTTCTTTTCTGGCCCAGTCTAATTGGTGTTATGTAAGTTTCTTGTTTGTTTATAGACATGTCTTTCTTTAGGTTAGGAAAGTTTACTTCTGTGATTTTGTTGAAAGTATTTTCTGGTTCACAGAGCTGAGACTCTTCACCTTTATTCCCATTAGTCTTAAGTTAGGTCTTTTCATGATATCCCAGATTACCTGGATGGTTTGTGCCAGGAACTTTTTAGATTCAACATTTTCTTTGATGTATCAGTTTCTTCTATTATATCTTCTACCCCTGAGATTATCGTTTCCATCTCCTGTATTCCCTTGGTGATGCTTTCATCTGTTCTTCCTGTTCTCATCCCTAGGTTTCCATCTCTAAGATGTGTGTAGTTTACTTTACCTGTCTTTGTTCTGGGAAGGCTGTGCTTTCTGCCTCCTCCCAACTTCCCTCGAATCCTCAGATAAAACACACACACACACGCACACACACACACACACACACACACACACAGAGATACACACACACAGAGACACACACACATACACAGTCTCACACACAGACACACAGAGACACACAGACACACAGAGACACACACATACACAGACACACACACAGAGACACACAGAGAGACATACAGGCACACAGACACACACAGACACACAGAGAGACACACAGACACACACACACAGACACACACACAGAGACACACACACAGACACACACAGACACACACATACAGACACACAGACACACAGAGAGACACACACATACAGAGACACAGGCACACACACACACACAGACACACACAGAGACACACAGACACACACATACACATACACACACACAGACACACAGACACACACACACACACACACACACACACACACACACACACTTGTTCATTTTCAATTTGCCTTCTTGGCACAATTGCTGGGCACTGAAAAGTGTGTCCTTACCAATTTTTTATCTCTGTCTCTTCCACTTGCCCTAAACTTCCCTGATCACCTTTCTCTAGGAGCAGCCACAGCCCACTGCTCCTCCTGAGACCTCATATGATTGCCTGGTTCTCCTCTCTCCTCCTCCTCCTTCCTTAAGTCTTCCTTCTCTTCCTGGGACCTGGTCTTCCTTACCGACAGATCAAGAGCCAAGTGAGCAGGACTTTAATATCAGAACTACCCTTATACCAGGATGCTCTCAGTTTGTGTTTTCTTTATTGCTTCTATTTCCATTTTCAGGTTTTGTAAAGTTTTATTTGTTTCCTTTACCCATTTACCCATTTAATTGTATTTTCCTGTATTTCTTTAAGGGATTTATTAATTTTCTCTCTAAAGGCCTGTATCATCTGTATAAAGTTGTATTTAAGGCTCTTTTGTTGTCCTTTAGTTGTGTTAGGATATTCAGGGATTTCTGTAGAAATGTAGCTGTGCTCTGAAGGTATCATATTGCCCTGACTTTTGTTGCTTGTGTTTTTTGAGGCCTTTAGCCATCTGGTTGTTCTTGGATATTCTTCTTGTTGCAGGTATTGGGAGGGAGCTTAATCTTGATCCTGTTGTGGCCAGCCTCTCATGGGTATCCTTGGGCTGGACAGTGGAACTCAGGTGCAATGTAAATCTTCCAGCAGTTGGGTGTGCCCCTGGGGATAGGGTGGGAGGCAGGTAGAGAGGTGGGGAGGTCTTGGGGAGAGCCGACCACTCATGGCAGCTAGGCATGCCCCAGAGGACTCAGTGGGCAGGGGAAATGGGTGCAGGAAGGGAATGTAACCTGTATGGTTCCAGTTTAGCAGGTCTAATGAAGGTGGGTGGGGAGGTGGCTGGGCAGTGGAGGTCCAGGGGATAGTAGACCACTTAGGGTAGCTGGGCATGCCTCAGAGGTCTCAGTAGGCAGTGGAAAAGGATGCATGAAGGGAGTCTATCATGTATGGTCCTGGATTATCAAGTATGAGAAGGTGGGAGGAGAGGTTGCCAGATGGTGGAGGTCCAGGAAGTGTATCCAAAGAAATATAAATTTAAAAGTCTTGAAAGGTACAATGTAGAAGAAGCTATAGCTTGGCAAAAAAGTTTCAGCTGCTGTGATTAAAGAAAAAACAAAATAAACAAACAAAACGCATTGTTATCCTTTAAGCCCTAGAACAGTGATTAGACACCTTAAGCATGAAAAGGACTGGGTGGAGAATATTCCAAAATGACCCGTGAGGCAGGAACTACAGCGTCAGTCTCCAGTGCCATTGGCTAAGCTTAGTGTAGTGGAGTTCACTACTCTGGGAAATGCTCAGTAAACAATAGTAGTACTGCAAAAGGCTCTGTATGGCATGAGAAAATTCACCACAAAATTCTCTGAATATCCCAAATTTGAGGCTTACCTACCTCAGATTTCCTTGTTTGCACATAAGTCTACAAAGTTTGGTTGAGTATGCTAGAAATATGCAGCTAGGAAAGTGGCTGCTATAGGCATTTACAGTGATAGTATAGAAAAACATGTAGGTGGAGATGCCAGATGATGACCTAACAAAAAATTTGTACTGCTTTAAATCTTTTGGTATTGAAATTATAATTATCTTACAGATGTCCAAATTGGTTTCTAGACTATGTTCTGTGGGGTGATGGGAAGCAGATGCAGTTGGCAATGTATTATGGTCATTGCCGCTCTCTTTGCTGAGTTGGAAGAAAACACACTTTTGAATGTGTAATATTCCATTATACAAAAAAATTGTTAAAACTAAAAATCATGGTAGATTGAGCTCTTAGAACTAGTTCACATCTGGAATTTATTAAGAACTGTTCATTCATGTAGCATTATGTGCAGACTTCAGAAGCTATGTAACGGGAAGGTCAAAGTTAAGCATAATTAGAAGTTATAGAATAGAAATATACTTAATACTGAAATACTAAAACTTTTAGGCTTCTATTTTTAGGCCTCATGTATTTTCTATAAACATTTATTTATTATTATTATGTGTGTGAGTGCAGCTGTGCTTGTATTATAGTGTGTGTGTGTGTGTGTGTGTGTGTGTGTGTGTGTTTGTGTGTGTGTGAAGTGCAGGTCAGAGAATAACTGCAGAATTAGTGCTCTCCTTCCTCCTTTATGTGGATCCAGGAGTCTCCCTCAGCTCACAGGCTTGGGCTGTAAGTAACCTCCTTCCTTATGTGGATTCCAGGAGTCTCCCTCAGCTCACAGGCTTGGGCTGTAAGTAACCTCCTTCCTTATGTGGATCCAGGGTCTCTCTCCCTCAGCTCACAGGCTTGGGCCGTAAGTAACCCTCCCTCCTGACACACTGGAGAGGCTTTACCTTTTGATCCACGTTGTATGCTCTGTCTGCCTGCGTTCCCTAGCATTGCTCATCATGGGCTCATCATGGGCTACGGATTACATGAAAACATTTCTTGTTGGTACCCTTTGGTGCCTTCCTTCTCTGATCTATTTTTTATGTCACAAGTTATTCTAAAACTCACTCTGTTCATGTTACTACTCCCTTGCTGAAAAGTCCTCACCGAATAACCATCTCCCAATAAGTACCTTAGCCGTAGGCGATGTACTCTTATGGAATTTCCATGTTATGGGGTATGGTGAGAAGGGAAGACATCAGTTAGTGTTCCCGAACTTGGAAGACAGAGGCATGACTTTTGTTACTTATGACATCTTATTTTCACGATGCACATTGTTTATATAGTGCATTTTATAGTATCCTAAGCACCTAACATACTATTGTGACACAGGAAACTTCAGGACCTATTTCTTTTGGGGGAATGGGTAGGAGGCGGAAGCTTTTAGGGTTAAAACTGGTATTGGGGTGGGAAATGACTTTAGGAGTGTAGTGTGCGCTCCTATATTTGTGATGTAGTTTGGAAACTCTAAATTTAAAGAGAATCTACAAGGAGGAAATATAACCTTCACTGTAATTAGGAAGTAGCTTTTGAACTCGAAGTTGAACATGTCTTGGGAATAGTAAGAATATTTATTAATTTGAATTTTCTCGGATGTTGTGTACTGTGGCAGCCAAGTTAAGACCTTGTACTCTGCTGTTTTGCTTTGTGAAGCAGGTTTCTCAGAAGCATTGTCGTCTTGGTCAGTGTTCCGTTGCTCTGAGGAGATGCCATGACTGCAGCTTTTATAAGAGGTTGGTAGTACACTTGGCAGCCGTGGTTCTGCATCTGGCTCCTTAGGCAGCAGGATGGGAGAGCCATTGTGCCTAAAGCCCTCCTCCAGTGACACAGTTCCTCCAACAAGGCATCTCCTTATCTTTTCAAGCAGTGTCACTCCCTGATGATCAAGCATTGAAATCTGTGAACCTATGGGGGCCATTCTTATTTAAACTAGTGTGATTGTATATTCTTAGAAGGACATAAGTTAAGTTTATTCTTTAGTGGGCTCTTGGAGGTATCTTATTAAACTTTTATTACTGCATCCTCGTTTATTAACTAGGATGACCAGGTACCCAGGAAACAGAGTGATGCAGAATGTGGGATATCTTTTAGTTTATTGACTTCCCATCCAGACCTTGATAGTGTGGTTAGGTTTAAAGTTGTATTTTAGCATTTCACTCATGATGTGCAGTGGAAATACTTTTAAAGAAATGCTCTCACTCCTGTGTTACTGTTACCTATGGCTTGTACATCTTCAGTTCAGGGGATGATTGTTGTGGTAGTAAAAACTCAAAGGGTGGTTAGACTTTATAATTATCTGGTTGTACTCATATATAATTAGCTCCTGCTGTGCTTCTATTTAAGACCTCCAGGGGTTTCCCATTGTACTGAGACTGTGACTCAAACACCCCTGCAGGTCACCTGCATCTGCTCTCACTCAGACCTTGGACTTCAGTTTTTCCTTGCTTCAGCCACAGCCTCTGGCCCCCAGCCCAGACCTTTATACTTTTGTTCTAATCCACTTCTGCTATTTCTGTTTTTACTCCTCTTTTTGTAAACCTGTATACCCTTTTCAAGTGTAAGATCATTGTTAACTGCCTGAGAAAAGGTCTTTATCAGTCTCTGCTTCCCAGTAGTCACCCGTTCCACTGGGCTACTTTTATTGTCTCCTTTATACGCGTCACACTCTCATTGGTCAGTGGTCCTCTGGACAGCCTTAACATTTCTGCTTGCTTATCCATTCACTGTGATGATGTCCCTGTAGTAAAACAAGATGGCTTTTCCCTAAGTGCTAGAAGAGATGACCATCATCCTCGTAATTATTCTCATTGAAATAAAGTGACTTGTCAAAGCCAAATGTGACTAAACAGGTACTAATTCATATAGTTGCCATTTAGATTACTCAATAATTGATCTATCTTTTCATTATGCGGTCCAGAATTCAATTACTGTAGAAACAGATACTCTTGTGTCTGGAGCTGGTGTCTCTATATAAGGGCCTGTCTTACATTTGATTTGTTATGTTATGATTTCACTTCCTTCCAGCTGTTTAAGACAGATGGTTCAATAATAATTGTCTTTTTAAGAAATTCATATTAATTCCAAGACATTTAAGACTTCATAAAATGTTGCTGCTGTGTGTTGGTTTCTTGTTGAAACACACTGCGAGCACCAGAACCAGAGTCAGGAACTCAGGCTCCCCTGTGATTCTGCTGGTACAAGCTCCACATGAAAAGCTCCTGGCTTTCACGTCCCTAGAAGCTCAGGCTCCCTTGGGATTCTGCTGGTACAAGCTCCACATGAAAAGCCCCTGGCTTTCAAGTCCCTAGAAGCTCAGGCTCCCTTGGGATTTTGCTGGTACAAGCTCCATATGAAAAGCTCCTGGCTTTCACATCCCTAATTCATAAAATAGTAGAGGCGAATAAAATGATTGCAAATATCTGTCTTTTTTTTAGCAGTATGTAATTATGTAATTCTGGGTATAACCCAGCCTTTTATTTATCTATTTACTTATTTGCATTAGTATGCAGTAGCTATGATTAGTTGTCAAGAGACCATTAAGCTTTTCCAAGACTGAAAAGTTGAGTTTGTTTCATGTAGCTGAACATAAACCATCCGAGGAATCCAGAAATGGCTACTTGTATTATTTCACTTCAAATGTCACTTGTTTTTGGCAGTAGCTGAGGTAAGGATACCATACATAATTTATGGAAGTGTTGACTTGGAAATAGACAGAATTAGTCAACTGAATAGTAACAGTTATCTTTAGGGAGCTTATTTGACTTTACCGTTGTTTAAGGATTCCCCACTGTGTTCTTGGGTGAGAAATCATTTAGGATAATATATGTAATTTTAGTCTAAAATTGTGTCTGTTTATTTTAAAATACAAGACCATATTATAAAGAACTTACAAATAAAAACATCACAGAGCTAGATTAACATAGCTGTTACTGGTTATTTTATAAATGTTGCAGTTTTATCTTAATCTGGCTAGCTCCCAAGTAATTGAGGTAGGATTTACTATATTTACTTAACAGTTTTAAGGCACAACAACTGAGCAGTATTAATCTGTTTTAACTCTGTAATTTGGTTACTTCCCAGCCAAAATCCCCAAGATACTTGAATTTTATGGCTTTCTCTGTGCCTTCTGTTTTCTTTTGATGTCTCCTGGACCCTCTCCCTCCAGGATGAATTCCCACTTGCTCCCTCTCCCTCCCTGCCCTTTGCTGGGAAGAAGTCCAGCCCTGCTCTCTCCCTTGCTCAGTCATTGGCTGATCAATTCTTTATTGACCAATCAGAGAATAATTGGAGAGCAATGTTTATACAACATTGAGGCAGGAGAATCTCAGAATAAAGATCACAACCGTCTATGGGAGCGCAGATGTTGGCATTTGAACAATACGAGGACAATCTTTACAGAGGGCACCATAACATTATGCCTACACACAGCAACTCAATGAGTGCTTGAGTAGACCCAAAGTCTCAGTTAACTTGTGTACAAGTAAACAGCCCTTCAAAAGCCACTGAGCTTCTCTTTGGGTTTTACACTTTCACTGTCAAATAGCTTTGTATTCACTATCTGTCACCTAACCAAAACCAAGTTAAAACCAAAACACAATGACCCTAAATGTCTACAACAGTTAAAGCTAGAAAAACAATCAGATTTGTATTCTCCTTCAGGACTCATGTGTGTTCTGTATGTTCGTCATTCTACCCCCACCACCTGATGGTATTCTTTCTTATTCTCCCTGCTACATGTGATACTACCCCCATGTACATCTCTTTGACTTTGCGTGTATACATGTATAGGCAAGGCTCCACATATGAGGGATACCTTGCAATTTTTCTCTTTTTGACATTGGTGGCTTAATATTATACATTCTAAGTTTGTCCATTTTCTTTACAATTTTGTGATTTCATTTTTCTTTAGAGCAGAATAGTATTCCATTTTATATTATTTACCAGATTTTCAGTATCTTCATCTGTTGATAGACAGCTAGGTGAGTTCCATATCCTTGCTGCATTCCAAATACAGCAACAATAAATACAAGGGTACAAATATCTCTGTGGTGAGATATGGAGTTCTGTGGGTATATGCCCAAAAGTGACATAGCTAAGTTATGTAGTAGTTCTATTTAAAATTTTTTGAGCAATTTCTAAACTGAATTCCATAAAAGCTGTATTAATTTGCACCCCTACCAGCAGTGAATAAGGTTTTTTGTAATTCTTTTCTGTAAATTACATATTGTTTGCTTGTTTATTGGTTTGTTTGTTTGTTTTTGGACCAGGTTTTCTTTGTAGCCTCGGTTGTCCTGGAACTCACTTTGGAGACCAGTCTGGTTTAAAACTCATAGAGAGCCGGGCGGTGGTGGCGCACGCCTTTAATCCCAGCACTTGGGAGGCAGAGGCAGGCGGATTTCTGAGTTCGAGGCCAGCCTGGTCTACAGAGTGAGTCCGGGACGGCCAGGGCTACACAGAGAAACCCTGTCTCGAAAAACCAAAAAAAAAAAAAAAAAAAAAAAAAAAAAAAAAAAAAAAAAAAAACTCATAGAGATCTACCTGCCTCTGCATCCAAGTTGTGTGATTAAAGGATCATGCCACCAGCTTAGCTACATACCAGTTTTAAGAAACATTACAGAATACTATGTTCCCTTCCATATTCTGTGTTGCAGTAGCCTTCACAACCTGTCGACTTACCTTTTATCGTATGTTATGTCCTTTCTCAACCTCCTGATAAGGTGGGACATAAGAAAATTTGAATGCAAATGGAATCCTTAACAAGGTATTGACAGTAATTTTAACCTTTTGAGTTTGTGTGCCAAACATGCATTTAGAGGTGACAGGCAGTTTTTGATTGTCAATTGAGAACCCTGGCTTTAGAATAAAAATAGTCTTAGTCTGAAGATTGGTTCTATCATTCATTGGCTATTGAGGTTTGAGAAAATGATGTAACTTAAAAAAACAAAACCAAAACTTTATATTTAAAGTGAGATTGGTAATATTTGCCTAATGGGATTTTGTGATGATTTAATTAGGCTATAAAAATCTGTTTCATAGAAACTCAGTAACTAGTGGTTTTAGAAAAATGTAAATGTGGGCCAGTGGGATGGCTCAGCACTTGCTTCCCTTGCAGAGGACTGGAGTTGGTTTCTAGTGTAGCACTCACTGCTGGAGGCTCACAGGCACCTGTGAGTCCAGCTTCATGGGATCTGACGCCCTCTTCTGGCCTCCGAGGGCACCCACACATATACACAAATAAAAATAAGTATTTTTAAAAGAGAAAAACTTAAATGTGAGTTTAAACAGTTGTAACTTTTGTGTTTTAGGGGGCAGTGTTGCATTTCTGTCCTGCTCACTCACTGTACTGGGTAATTTATGTCAACTTGACACGAGCTAGAATCCCCTGAGAAGAGGGAACCAAGGGATCATCTCTATCAGACTAACCTGTAGGCATGTGTGTGGTGGTGCCACCCATATACCTGTAAGTTAAGTAAGCCATTGAGAGCAAGGCAGTAAGCCGCACTCCTACATGGTCTCTGCTTCAGTTCCCACCTGTCTTCTCACGTATCCTGTAAGCTGAAATGCTTGAATTGCTTTTGGTCAGTGTTTTATCAGAGTAACGGAAAGCAAATGAGTGCATTTACCTAAAGCTGCTTTCTGAGCCTACTTCTGGACAGCAGATAACTAGGGGTTTGCACTGTTTGCATAGATCCTATTCTTCCTTGCTAGTTGGGAGTGCTGTCTTCCTTCTCTCCACCGTGGCTCTGTGTCCTCAGCATTAGCTTTGCGCCTAGTTCTACATCAAGCCCTTGCTCTGTTAACCTGCCGAGGCCTGATCCTGACTGCAGTCTGAACTGCTGCAGTGTGGCTTCCCCTGAAAACCAGTGTAGCTAGAGGTATGCAAATGTATGACCTCAGTTTCTTTAGATTTGAGACAAACTTTTCTTATGACTGTTCAGCTCTGGTTTTAAACTTGAATATTCGTTAACATTCTAATGAGAGAAAGTGATTTGCTGTTTGCTTGAAAAGAACATATAGTCACAGATTTTAGTTAGCTTGGAATATGCTTGAGAAACATTCAGTTGCGAATTCCAATGCGTGGCTTCTCTGAGAAGCTGAGCTGCACAACTGTGGAGTATGAGGTGCCAGTTGCCGCTGTCACAGCTGCCCAGGGCAGTGCTGGAGTCAGCTCTGTGTCATTGTCACCACTTTCTGTGTTTCTGTTGGGACCATGCCCTCTCTGTTGTCCTAAGGCCTCTTGTAATGGTGTATTTTCAGCCACACATATGATTTCATGCTTTTCAGACACTAAAGGGCTTGGTTCGTGACAAACATTTAAACAGATGTTTTCTCCTTTTATTTCAGTTCTCCATGACCTGTCTGTTCAGAGGATCTTAGCAAATTTGTATGATTTTTTTCCCCATCTGAACACTTGGCAAGGGAAGATATAAGCCCCAGATTATAGACTATCATTTACATTAGGAGTCAAAAATTATGATGGACAAAGAAATGCAATGTGGTAGTTTCACTTGATTGAATTTTGATATTGAAATGTGTTAGAAAATTAAGACTGGCTACAATATTATCATCTGGAACTATTAGAAAGATGTGATTATGTATGAATGTTTGATCACTATTGTCAGTCCTGGCCACAGGTTTTTGGAAAAAGGACACTCACTTCCCCAAGCAAAATTTGAGGATGGGTAAACCCTGTACATAAATAGTATTTTAAGGAAATCTTTGCATATCCCTATACATACTTTAAATTATCTCTAGATACTTACAAATTCTACGAAAATGTAAGTAGTAGTCATGTTGTATTGTTCATGGAATCATCAGAATAAAAAGTAGTATGCATGTGTTCAGTGCAGATGTAACAGTCCCACCTCGCTCTGAGTAATTTGGAATCCCCTGGATTAATCTGTGGTTGCAGATGTATGGCTATACAGTTTGTGAAGGGCTACTGTAAAAATGATGGACTTGTGCTTGTTAGTTATAGTGTTCATTAATATCTTAGTACAGAACAGACATCATATGCAAATTTTACTTGCATAAATTTAGATATATGGGCTCTATCTTTCACATTAAGAATGTTTTATAAATATAAGGGAATTTATTAAAGAAAGGTTTAAAATAATAATTTTATTCTATTCATTGATTCAAGTATCTGTCTCTAATATGCAACTTGCTAATACATTTTTCAGGATTGGAGAAGTAACAAGGGGTCATGTCTTTTCATGTTGTTGCAGATAGTATATATAAAGAACAATGTAGTGCTTTTCATGGATTAATTCACAGGTTTTTGAACAAAAAGCTTTTTTTTATCCATTGTTCAACTTTTTAATGCATGCACTAGAATTAAATGAATTTATTAGATATATTATATAGGCAGGGGTAGGCATATTGGCACTCATGTGGAGGTAGAAGACAATTTACGAGAGTCGCTTCTCCTTCTACCATGTGGGTCCTGGAGATTCAACTTTTCCTCAGGGATAAAGTCATGTCATCAGGCATGCAAGTGCCTGACCATTCTTTATATAGATTCTGATTCTCAGATGTCAGTAGTTTTAATGATGTTTATGAGAGTTTCTTGAGTAGTTTAGTGGTCAGTACAACACTGTTCTTGAAGAGAATGTAAATGGTATGTGTCAGTGGTGCTCACAGAAAGCTTGCTGAGGTATATTTCTCTCTAGAGTTAAAAGATGTCTCACCTATAGTTACTACATGGTAGATGTTGATTTTGCACCTTAGGTCTTGAAGTAAATGCCATGTATAAGAATTATTACAGAAAGAAGGTGTTGCATTCATCCATGGATAGTATCACTATTTAGGGCGCACTGATGCTTTAGAGAGAATGCATCACTAAGGAGGGCACACTGATGCTTTAGAGAACACTTTCTGCTGTTTTTACTTTGAATTTTCCTCCTCCTATCCCCTCTCTTCTCCTCCCCAACCTCCTGCCCTCCTTCCCCCCTTCACTCCCTCCCTTCCTCTTCCTTCTTTTCTCCCTTCTTTTCCCTCTCTTTCGCCATTTTCTCCTTTCTTTCATTCAATAAATAGGGTCCTATTTAATAAATAGTTCAGGCTGTCCTATGTAGTTATAGGCTAGTTTCAAACCCTCATTGATACTCCTGCTTTAGGCTTCAAGTGTTGGGATTACAAATGTGAGCCATCACCACCCATCTGTCCTTTCTCCCTGTTTTGATTTGACTTTTGAATAGGATTGTTTTATGTAGACCCTGCCCTGGAACCTGCTCTGTAGACCAAGTTGGCCTCATACTTGATTGATAGGGATCCTCCTGCCTCTGCCTCAAAGTATTGGGATTATAGAGATAGTAATACATCATGCCCAGATTTTCTTTCTTGGTGTCAGGGTCTGACACACTTACTACACACACACTCTCTCCCTCTGTCCATCTCCCCACTCCCTCTCTCTTTCTCCCTCCCTCCCTCTCAGCAGTACCAGTTTATGTTTTGAATATAACCTCATATAACTTATGATATAATGTAGTTGAATCATTGATCTTGGGTGAAATGAATGACTATAGGCTGTCTACATAATGACAATAAAGAAGAATTTTATTAGAAAATGTATATGCTCACAATTTTGTTCTGATGGCTCATTCAAGGACCTGAAAATAAAGAGGTCAGCACATCAGGGAGCCAGTCTGCTAGTCAGGAGCAAAGGGCAAAATGGAGCACTGCTCCAAGCTGTGGGCCTCAGGCCTCTTTATCACTTGTCACCATGGGGAGATCTTCGAGCCCACTTTCCTCCTTTCAGCCTCGTAAGAGGCAGATGGTTAAATAGCTCTATGGTTGTGGTTCTTATCTAGGCTGGCTTTGCTTACAGGGACATTCAGCTACATTTGGAGATATTTTTGGTTGTCATAACTATGAGTACTAATTTTGTCTTTTGTTATTGTTGGACAGTGATACATCCTACAGTCCACAAGAAAGTGTTCCTCTCAAAAATTTACTAGTGCCAAAGGTGAGAGACCTAGTATTAAGGCATTATTGTCCTTCCAGATAGGTATAGGAGGATGACAGATTTTCTAGTATAATATTCTGATCATTCAGAGAAAGTAAGAGTTGGGGCCCCATATTAGTTACTGCCTTAGAATGAAGTTGGTATACTAGTTATGTGGCAATCTCCCACACATTTTATGACCTTATTTATAGTCCATATCTTTGGATGGAAAGGAATTTAGGATCTAGGTTAATTTCAGTGAGGGTCAATTTGCTTTACATGAGTGGTGCAAATTCTGAAACTGCTTGTTCTACTTAGGTTTTGATTGTGGTAAACATCATGACCAGATACATTTGGGAGGAAAGGGCTTATTTGGCTCACACACTTCTCAGCTAGCAGTGTGACACTGAGGGAAGTCAGGGTAGGTACTCAAGGCTGGATCCTGAGGCCAGTAGTGTGGAGGAAGGCTTCTTACTAGCTCTTATGCTTAGCTAGTTCACTTGTACTGCCTAGATACACCCACCTAGGGATGATATTGCTTCGCAGTGGCCTGGACCCTCCCTTGTAGGCATAAATGTTTTTTGCAACCTACTTTTAATAAGGGTTCAACCTCTCCTCTAGCCCACCACCCAGCAGATGTAGTGGAAGAGAAAAGTTATTAGGATGGGGGAAGTGGGCCTGTTCAGCAGTAGTTCTCTGGGGGCGAGCTGGATCTTGTTTGGCAGCAGTTCAGTCCCGTAGCAAACAGCAAATATGAGTCAGCAGCTGCAGACCAGTCCTCTAGGCAGGCAGACACCAGGCATGAGCCACTGCAGTCCTCTCGAGTGCTAGTTCAATCCTTAAGGAACCACAAAGCTCTCCAGTCGGCCTGTGTTTCTCTCAATGGCAATGCTGCCACAATTTGAGCTCAACAACTCTCTGTATGGGGAACCAATACATACATGTCATTAGTGAAGAGGAGTGAGGTGGAGCAAAGCAAACCAAGGCTCAGTGCTCCTTTCCCACTGTTTGTGGGTCATGTTTATAGTCCTTCATCACAGGTATTTTCATGTGTTTGCTATATCAAAACATCCTTTAACCTGTGCCTGCTTCAGGAAAACATTCTTTCACAGACATTTAGGACCTGGAGTGTTTTTTTCCTCCACTGAAAATAGATTTTTTTTCCTACAATATATTTTGATTAGAGTTTTTCTAACTCGCAACTTCTCCCAGAAAATTCCCCACCTTACCATCCACACCCTTTATTTCTTTCTCATTAGAAAATGAACATTTTAAAAAAATAAAATAAAATAAAAACTAGAATAGGACAAAACAAAGAAGCAGAAAATTCAGCCAAAGAAAAGGCACAAGAAACACATATAGCCACACAGATTTGAACTCATGGAAATCCCATAAAAACATAAAACCAGAAACCATAACATAACAAGCAAAAGACCTGTAAGTATTTAAAGATGCCCAGAAAAAGCACTATGCGACAAGATAAAATCTTCTGATATAACCCACCGAGTTTGTTTTGTGTTGGCTATCTACTGCTGGGCATGAGGCCTGCTCTTTAAGTGTGGTTTACATACCCAGTGAGACTATGTGGAAAAACCTAATTTTTCCTTTGCAAGTGGTTATCAGTTGGCGATAGCTTCTTGTTTAAGGAAGGGGCTTGTGTCCACTGGGACCCCGTGTGACTTAGGTGTACAGGGCCTGTACATTTTGCCACACTCTCTGAGTTCATATGTGTATCAGTCCTAGATGTCTAGAGCTGGCATCCTTGGTGTTTTCCATCCCTACTGGCTCCTAACATATTTTTGCTTCCTTTTCTGCGGAGTTAGAACTCTGTTTTAAATTTGATGATTGTGGTTTCTTTTTGGACGTAGTTGATATAATGGAGAAGTTGAAATGTGGTCTTTTTAGGGCAAAATGAGTTATAAGTCAGAATATATAGATATTTATGGGGGAAATTAATATAACAAATGTAGAAGAAAGAATCATTTGAAAAACTTGTTATTTGCAACTTTTAAGGCAAATAAATTATAGCTCTAAAATTGCATTGTTGTAAAACATAAAAAACCAGATAATTGATATGCTTTTCTGTTTGATTCTCAATTTTAAAAGACTCTAATTGATGTATTGTTTATATTGCTCACTAAACACAGTGTTTGGATGGTAGAGAGAGCTGAGGACTCATGTGATAACAGCTCTGAGATGTGCTGTGCTCCTAAACAATTACAGTGCAGGGCTGCCAACGGTGATGTCACCATCAGCAGAGACTCTCCATAACCATCTTGAGAGGACGGAGGGAGTTTGTGCAGAATTGGACGCACTGTTAAGATTCCTACTGTGTTCCTGTGTTCTGTTGCTTTAAATGATGTTTACAACATTTGATTATTCATAATTTGCAAATTATATTTATCATCAGGAAAAGAGAGAATTCGGAATACAGAACCAATTGCTCTTTGTTACAGCAGCTGTATACTGGAGCTGACCTAGAGAAAATAATGCTGGTTTCCTTCCCTACTGTGCCTGCCTGCACATAGCCACACGGTGTGGCAGTGTTAGGACAGACCTAACTCAGTGGCGACTCTCAGCACTATTTATACATTAACACTACCTTACGTGGGAAGGAAAATGGCTGTGGATCAGTTTGTGTGTGAAACACAACTAAACAAACAAAACCAACAGAAATCACAAACCTTTATCACAGGTAGAAAGAGGTTAACTTAAAAGTAGTTTTCTGCCTAAGTGGTGTGTATTCTCTGTCCTGGGGAGGTTGAGCCATCTCCAGGCAGCCTGAGCTTCTTGGTGTGACCCTGCCAAGACCCAGTGAGCCACCTCAACTTTCTGAATGTAAGCAGCGGCCCTCTCTGTCAGCTGCCTACAGCCTGTTGAGTCGTTTTGCTTAGATTTTCACAGTTTTTTCCCTTGGATTATTACCTTTCATACTGGACTTGGAACCCACATAAGAAAAGATGGTGTTGTCTGGCAGGTTTTTTTTTTTTTGGCAGTGAGGAAACTGTGCCATTCTTTGGGCACAAGGTACTAAGTTTAGGGCACTAGGTACACTAGACCTTTCACTGACTACTGACTTGTGTTTTTGTTGTTTTGACATTTTCTGTCATAGTCAAGTGCATCAGTCACTTTAATAGTCTGTAGGTAGTAGTAACAACAGGCACATGGTTCCTAAATGTGTCTCTTATCAACTTCTTTGACTATCTACCTCAGTCCTATTTAGCTCAGGCTCCTTAGTTTCTTGTTTCATAGTAAACTGAAACTGAACAACAGTAGCCATTTGCATTCTCCAAATTTTTTAGCCATTCTTATACAAAAATGCTGGAATGTCTTTCTGTAGGAGAAACCTTGTGTTTCATTTATTCATTCATTCATATGTGTGTGAGTGTGTGTGTGTGAGTGTGCGTATGTGTGCGTATGTGTGTGAATGTGTGTGTACATGTGTGTGAGTGTTTATGTGTATGAGTATGTATGTGTGTGTGACTGTATGTGTGTGAGTGTGTGTGAGTGTGCGTATGTGTGTGAATGTGTGTGAACGTGTGCGTATGTGTGTGAATGTGTGTGTACATGTGTGTGAGTGTGTATGTGTATGAATATGTATGTGTGTGTGAGTGTGTATGTGTGTGAGTGTGTGTGAGTGAGTGTGTGTTGTATGTTGTGTACTGAGTAGGCAGGCTTTGGGTGCCTTCCTCTACCACTTTCCATCTATTACTTTGTGGCAGGGCTTCTTGTTGAACCTGGGCTCACATTTGCTCGGCTAGGCTTGAAACCAGTAAACCCCAGTGATCTTTTTAATCTCTTATTCCCTTGGTTGGGGCTCCAGGGACATATGGGATGCCTGGCTTGTTATGTGGGTGCTGGGATCTGAACACCACTACTCAGGATTGAACTGCAAGTACTCTTATCTGCTGAGGCATTCCTTAACCCTAAAGCACTCCATATCTTTTATCCATAGATGTCTGTGAGGAAAAGTGAGCATGTAAAATATTTGTCCCCATCTAGAGTGACACAGACTTAAAAATAGACATTATTTTTATTGCATTTTTCCCAAGTAGACCAATGAAACCAATGCTTCTCATTTCCTGGGCTTTGTGACTTGAACTGTGATAGTTGGTATTTTTATGTATTTAACCATCATTGTCTTTTGTAAATCATGGTCCTTTACTTTTTTGGTTATAATATTTCCTAGCTCTGGGATCCTTGAGTATGTTACTAATAACCTGCTAGTGCCACATTTTATCAATGCCTTTTTGAGGAGAACGGTGCATCAGACATTCCTTTTGAGCATCCAATTTTCTTGAAAAACTGTCATCTGAAATTTAAGAATGCTATTTACAAACAAATGAATAGAAACTTGCTAATTTCCCCCCTGTATTCCTACTTAAATACTGTCCATAAATAATTGCTATTAATAGTAGCAATACTTGTTGAAAATAATTTGAAAAAAGCACCTGGTAGCCCTACCATTCAGTTTTTTTTCCCTGCTACTGAACTATCTGCTTGAAAGCTGACACTTGGCAAAAAACTGGAGAATCCGTCTCTGACCCTTGGCATGGTTTATGCTAATCTTGTTTCATGTAAGACTTTAACTAACATGAATAGAACTACACCTTTGTTGGCTAAGTTAAAAATAACTAGTTAAACAGCATTTTAAAAAGACTGAGGTGCTTTTCTCTGTGTCCCTCATGTAGACTTTGTATAGTGCCAGGGAGATAAGCTGCTTCTAAACTCATTCTGAATGGAGCAGCGTTTCTAGTGTGACATTTAGAGGGTTGGGGTGGAACTGTCATTTATTTCTTTAAGAATGAGGTAGTGTATTTTTATCAGTTATTGCTCTATTATAGTTTTCTTCCCTAAACTTTCATTTTTTTTACTAATTGATCCCCTTTATTGATTTAAAATATTATATTTCATATAAAAATAACTTGTTTTTGCATTTCACTGATCTATAAAAATTTAAAATAAAAGGTCCAGTTAGCATTATATGTTGATTTGAGTCTCCATTCAGCAGAAGAAATAGAAACATACCATGTATACAAGTGAAAAACCCCATAGTTCCATGGACTTCTGCTATCTTTTTCCAAGGTGTTGGAAGTATTTGGTTAGTTTGTTGGTTCGTTATATGGAGGTTAGGAAAGCGTTTTCTCTGGTTGGAGGCTCTAAGTTGCCATGCTTCAGAGAATGTTTCTACCTTTATCGGATCTCACTTTATCACACATGCCCAGTCCCAAAACTGCAAACCCTCTTCATGTTATATCAGTACTGATAAAACTTCCACTAATGATTTCTGCTTGTCTGAGACTGGCCTTCTGGGGATTAGTAAGAGGTCCTTTTTGTTTTTCTGTTCCTTCCTTTGCATTGGTCTTTATGGAACCTTAAACTATATTTCAGTGTATTCACTGTTATTCTCATCCCTGTGATGCAGATACCGAGAAGAATAGCTTAGGGAGGAAGGATCTGTTTCACTTTGTTTCTTTAGTCCATCAGGGTGAGGAAGGCATGATGGAGCAGAGCAGTTCACATCACATGGTGGCCTGAAAGTAGGCAGGAAAGAGGAGTTAGGGATAGGATCTCTCCAAGGACGTGTCTGTCACCAGTAACGTACCTTCTCCAGCTTCATCCCCCTGGCAAAGATTCTCGAATCTCTCTGTAGAGTCTGTCATGAACTGGTTACCAGAGAGCTTTTGGCCACATTTCATGTTCATACTAGAAAACTCTACATGTGTCCCTTCAAGGCTTAAGTGCAAAATGCATTTGGTTCATTTCCAAGACCTGCCAATCTTAAGAATTCCAACGTACTTAGACAGTTAAAGCCCAATGTCTCCTGTGAGACTCAAGGCAGAGTTCTAGTGCTAAATCCTTGTAAAAATAAAAAAAGCAAGTTGCAGACTTAGCAGTAGACAAAGCAGTAAAGGGTAAACATTTTCATTCCAAAAGAGAAAAATAGAAGTATCTGAGGATGGATTAGACTAAAGCAATACCCACACCTTGTAAGACAACCTCTTACTGTGTAACACTGTAATAATGGCCCTGTGTCTGGCAGCCAGATCTCATGGTGACATATATGAGCTGCAGTTGTCAAGGGCAGACCCCTTCATAACACCTTTCCTTTTGTCCCCTGCAAAGTTCTTGTCTTTATTATTTGAAACAGGATCTAACTATATGACCTAGACAGTAATAGCTTCAGTGAGTATTTTGGAGTGCAGGTGATTTTTGTTTGTTGGTTTGTTTTGGTTTGGGTTCATGATGGGATTGAATCCTGAGCCTTTGACTATTTTTGATGCCACTAATCTCTTCAGAAGCCATATCTTTACATCCCAACTTTACACAGACTTTTCTCACTAAACTACAAGTTTCCAAGTATTTTTCGATTTGCTTTTTGCACCCGATTTTCATTGTAAACCTAGCTGAAAGTAGCTATCAGTGGCCATGTCACAAGTGGAATGCTTCAGTGACTTAACATGGCCTCAGCTAGATTAATAGCGGCTTCCCCAGGTTTTCATGGTATAGTGTAAACCGTTCTTCCCCCAGCATACATGCTCAGCTTCTAGGCCAGTTCCTGCACACATTCCAAAGAACCCTTCATAAAAGCTCTCCTCGTCAGCAGCCTCGGCTCTGTCGCCTGCCTCTTCTAATCCTTCCTACAATCCAGTTCCAAAGGCTGAACAGCATTTCCCTCCTCCAGAGCCCTGTAATGACCCTAGTTCCCGCTACTGGTTTTCTTTTATCGTCACTGTGGCCCAATGCCCCACAGAACCATCTTAGAAGGGACAAAAGATTTGTTTTAGTTCACAGATTTAGAGGTTTTATTTTTCATGTCAGAGATCCCAGAGAGTGTGGCAGAGAGCACGGGGCTGTGGAGCCAGAACGCAGTAGGCTAGGGAGACACCGGGATCAAGGCAGCAATAAGATCCAACTTTGTCAAGCCAGCTTGCACCTCTCTGTTGCTAGAGGATCTCCAAGTAGTGCCATTAACTGGAGACCAAGGCAATACATATAATATCTGTCACAGAAAGCCTGTGGGGAGCTTCTGATTCAAAGCATAGTACTCTAGAGGAGCTGTCTTCTACTACCCAGAGTACTGTAGAGGAGCTGTCTCCTACTGCCCAGAGTACTGTAGAGGAGCTGTCTCCTACTGCCCAGAGTACTCTAGAGGAGCTGTCTTCTACTGCCCAGAGTACTCTAGAGGAGCTGTCTGTCTCCTACTGCCCAGAGACTCTAGAGGAGCTGTCTCCTACTGCCCAGAGACTGTAGAGGAGCTGTCTCCTACTGCCCAGAGTACTGTAGAGGAGCTGTCTTCTACTGCCCAGAGTACTGTAGAGGAGCTGTCTGTCTCCTACTGCCTAGAGTACTGTAGAGGAGCTGTCTCCTACTGCCCAGAGACTCTAGAGGAGCTGTCTCCTACTGCCCAGAGTACGACTATGGAGTTTGGCCACACTTGTATTTTTCTGGATAAGCCAAGTAATTGGAATACAAGAAGCCAAGAAGTGGGATGGATGACTTGTCAGGGACAGCCAGGACAAGGCAGGACCTGCAGTGCATCTCTATTTCCAAAGTAAGGATCAAGGGAAGTCTAAAATAAAATCAGTGTCCCCATCCCCAGTTTATAGTGGAATTGTGCCTTCAAAAGGTTAAAGCTTTTGAATGCTGTTAATAACAGCATCATTTCAGTCAGCTGTTCCTTTAAAACATGTGTAGAGAAAGCTTTTTATTGTTTAAAATAAAAACAATTAATTTAGGACCAGAGAGATAGCTCAGGGAGGAAAGACACCTGCTGCCAAGCTGATGGACCTGAGTTTGATCCCCAGAAAACTCACATGGAGGAAAGAGAACTGACTCCATAGAAGTTCTCCTCTTACCTTCATATGTGCTCACATGTACACACAAACCAAATGGAAAATGTTAGCATCAGTTCTTTCCTAGGAGTATCATCATAAATTGTGGTTAAACATGTTTCCTCCCTCCCTTCCTCTTTCCTTCCCTCCCCTTCCATTTTATTAAAGATAGGGTCTTACTATTTAGCCGTGGCTGGCCTGGAACTTGCTATGTATGTAGACCAGACTGGCCTGGAATTTCTCTGCCTCCCAAGTGGGATTAAAGACATGCCACCTACTTGTTCGGTTTTACATATTTAAGAACACAAATGCTTACTAAGTATGGGGTTTGTTTTGCTAGTGAAAATGGAAAAATCTAGGACTGTATTTGTTTCAAGAGAATACCCCTCCCCTCTTTTTTGAGGTTAGATTGTTTACTTTTTTTTTTTTTTTAATGTAGCTAGCCTTATTTATCTATGTAAAATATAGGCAAGTAGAACTATCTGGAAAATCTTATTCACTGCCACTATTATCTACCTGTCTCATTTACCTTCCGTTATTATATGTGTTCATAAACTGCTCCAATCTTTGGAAAAAACTATTGTCCATTAAAATTACTAGGAGATTTGAAATTTCACATATTATTCTTTTCCCTTGCTAGTGTGTGTAATTGTATGGAGATTTTTATCTATTTATGTGCTTTTGTTTTTTGACCTCCATTATTTTCTGTGATGGGAACCAGTTCTACCAGGCCCTTCTATCTTGGTGGAAGCAAATAATGGAAGAGTGAAAACCAAGCCAGCTTTACCTGCTAGTGAGGCAGCTTATTTTATGTCCCAGCTCTGGAGATGTTGTTCTTGTGGCAGAGAAGCCTATAAAGCTAGATTAAACAAAGGCACATCAAGGGGTTGGGCCAAGGCATAGAGCCAGACAGAGAGAGACATCCTGGGGAGTTGGGGAGCTCTGTGAATAATGAAGTAAGACTCATTATTGCATGTCTGCTATGTAGTAGTTTTACTCTTAAATGTGGATGAAAGAAAAGATGACCTTTTGTTGTTTGCATGGAAATAAACATTTCAGGTAAATGTTTCCATGTGGTTAGAGGGTATTGTTGTCCTGAGGATTATAGAATTATGTCATAAAAGAAAAAGTGTAGATAATGTTGTGTTTATATGTGTAGACGTATCAATCTCAGGGCATCAAGTTGGTTTTGAAAGAAACTAAAAACAATATTTTTGTTTTTGAAGAACCAGATATATCCTAGATTTTCAAAATAACTTATTAGAATTTTTAGTCTGTTTTTAAGAGGTTTTTGGTGAGGTAGGGTACCTAGGAGAACATTGATGGTGTGGGATAGTGTGGGCAGGTGCAGCTGGAAAGCCCAGTGTGAGAAGGTGGGGCCAGGCTCCCTCTCCCCTTCACCAGGGGAGCCAGGGGCTCACCAGCTCCTGACGGTCTACGTCTTCAAGCCATAGTCTGTAGCTTCCAAAGCTTTTGTTTCAAGTTCTTTTTTTGTCTGGCTTTGTTTCTTTATCCTACAGATTTCTGATAGTCTTTTAATTGTGACTAGTAAAGGTAAATGGTTTAAAACTGCACTTGAAAGGCCTGTTTTATATCCATCTCCATGAGTAGACGGACATACTCCTAAATACAAGAAAAGTGAGCTTATAAACCTTTGTTATTTTCCATAGCAACAAATTCACTGAACTCTATATGTTGTTTATTATGGTTAAAATCTTGTTTGAAAGTATGTGTTTCCCAGCTAATCAAAAGGAAAAAAAAAATCTCTATGAGGCTGGTGAGTTAATGAATTAAATAGAATACAATGAAACTGTGCCTGGGGATGACAGGAAATGCAGAGTGCTTAAAGGGCCACCACCTTCCACCAAATGTCAGAGAAAATTTAAAGGCAAGATTTTATAAATATAAAGATAGATACATACACATAGTATTTGTTCAGTGTGATGGCTAATCTGTCAACTTGATAGGATCTAGAATTTGAGAGAAACCTGGCTGGGCTCGTTTTTAGATTACGTTGAGAAGGGAACAGCCACCCTAAATATTGACAAGTATGTTTCCACAGGCTGGGGTCTTGGCTGAGTAAAAGGGAGAAAGGGGCTGAGCTTCAAGATTCACCTCCCTCTGCTTCCTTCCTGACAGTGGATGTAGTGTGCCCAGATGCCTTTGCCCCCACTACCGTGACATCCTACCGTGATGTCTGTTTCTTGTGAGCCAAGGTAAACCCCTTCTTCCTAGTTGCTTTTGTCAGGCACTTTGTTGCAACAGTGAGAGAAAACTAACACATTTGGTGTTTGGTTTCAAGAGTCTTATCACTTTCAAGAATAACTTTAATCCAAGATGCTAAGCAGAAGAGGTCTCTAAGTAGTCCAAAAGGAGCGGACACTTTTAGTATGGAGAAGTAGCAGTCATGATGTGGATGGCAGCTAGCCTATGACTCCAGACATTTCCATGAGCGTTTTTATGAATACAATTTACTGTATTCTCATGTGCTCTTACAATGATGATCCAAGGCCATTAGAATATTTAATGTTTATTTGCTTTGTGATGAGGCAGGAGAAAGTTATATGGCATTCCCAAGTATTGAAATAAGACTTAATACCAGAAGAATTAAGTCTTGGAAATCTATAAAGCTCCATAATGTGGATCAGTACATGACCCACAACCCTTAGAAAGCCATTATATTATGTTTTAATAGCTACAAGAATTGAAAATGAATTGGAGAAAGTCTTAGACTTCTAAGTGAATTGAATATAGCTTTAGTAGCTCCTGGTAGCGGAAGGAGCTAGGTGGCTATTGCTATAGGTAAGTAGGACATGGGAGAACCAAGACCAAGAACCTGGGTCTGGGCACTTGAAGAAAGTGGAAGGGTCACATGCAGACTTACAGGAAAACATGTCAAAGAAGTGGTTAGGTGGCAATAAGTGACCAAGAGGGCTGAGTGGAAGTGATCTAGACTTTGCAGTGTTTTGGTCTGGGGGGCATGTGCATTACTACTGCAGAAGTGGGACACTGGGTTTTGCAAGGAGGAAAACTGGCTTTGTTCTAGAGTGCTGAGTTAAAGTTGGCAAGAGACCTGGCAGGAGCTTGGATGTACCGGCCTGGATCTTTGAATGGTTCTTTTCAGCAGATCCCCAGGCAAGCAAAGACAGGCATACTTGCATTGTTACCCTGGTAAATACTTAATAATTATTGCTTGGTTTGTAGTTCTTTTGAATTTTGTGGGATGACTGGATTTGCTTAGAAATAAACTTTGTTCAGATATGTAGTTTTCACTTACAAGAAGTAAGGAGACATGTTCATACACTTCCAGTGGGCTAGCCCATGATCCTTGTGCCTACACGGTCTCTGGAAATGTCACACCATCTCACCTTCCTGCTGCCCTGTACATTGCTCACTTCTATGTAGTTTTAAAAGTAACGGCACATTAATAAGTACCATCAGCCTCATGAGAAGTTCCCACCATGTTTGTCTTCTGCTTGTGCATTTCTTCTACTGAGATGACTTGCTCATGGTTGACTTGAACTACTAAGGGACGCACAGTTTCTCCACTCAATGTGATAGCCCTTTTGCTGTGTCTAAGGGATGCACAGTTTCTCCACTCAGTGTGATAGCCCTTTTGCTGTGTCTTTGAATGTTTTGATACTTGACCTTTACACAAGTATTCCAAGTTTATTGGCTGCACATTGTAGGATGCTGTTGGGACAGAAAGATGCTACAACTGTACTTCCTTGAGTCAGTTTCTGATAGCAGCAGGGAACTTTGGAGGTGACTAAGGTTGTTAGTCTTCATAATAAATCAAAGTTTATTGAAATCACTGCTTAATAATGGCAGAAACTGTTGCTGAAAGCCTAAGAGCCGATAGATTAGGAGGTAGACCTGAGGGGAACAGTGTGGGTGATCTGGATTGTTTTCTGTCTCTAATAACTACTCTGTTAATAATTGAGCATACTATTTATTAATTGGTGAGTGAGGGATTTTACTTTATCTGAATAAAGATATCATAAAAGTAAATTTTCTTTTTTTTTCCAGCCTAGATATAGTCAACTTGAATTCCTATAACCAAGGAGTTGTTTTTACAAATCTAAGCATATGTTTTTCTAATCAGGAATGTTGACTCATAGAACTCTTTCAGCTATCCTGTCCCTGAGTATGCTGCAGAAAAAGCAGCTGGGCTGCAGGGAATGCACATACTGAGTAGGCTTTATTTCTGGATTTGGAGAGGTGCCAGTCTTTCAAAGTTCTCAAGCTGAAGGCTTCTGAAAAAGAATATTTTCTCAGGCTTGCCTTATTCAATTTCTAATGATTTGTTGTTGTTGTTGTTGTTGTTCTGAAGTAAAATTGTAGTTTGCTGTCACATTTGTGCTCTGTGGACATAACTGTGAAGCAGTTGGTTTTGTTGCTGATGCCCTCTTAGGATAAATGATTTCCTCAGAAGTGTGAGATGGTCCCAGCTCTTTCTGGGGAAAGTATTCTGACTTTGCTCCTCTTTTCTCATTTAAAGTATCACCATTACTCTTTGCTTTTATTTCTTCCTTTCACCTTCTAATTTCTCAAAATTCTTTCTTCCCTAAACACAGCATAAAGAAAAGCCACTCATAAACAGAGTTTAAATTATTGATTCTTTTTTACTGTCAGATTGAGTTTGCATTGACATTTTTCAACAATTTAATTCCTGTGAAAAAATTAACAAATAAGCACAACCTCCCCTGTAAGTGTGTGTGTGTGTGTGTGTGTGTGTGTGTGTATGAAAGAGAGACAGACAGACAGAGAGGGAGAGGGAAAGAGAGGAGAGAGACTATAACAACAGTAGCAGCAGCAGCAGCAGCAGTAGCAGCAGCAGCAGCAGTGGCAGCAGCAGCAGTAGCAGCAGCAGCGGCAGCAGCAGCAGTAGCAGCAGTAGCGGCAGCAGCAGTAGCAGCAGCAGCAGTAGCAGCAGCAGCAGCAGTAGCAGCAGCAGCAGCAGCAGTAACAGCAGTAGCAGCAGCAGTAGCAGCAGCAGTAGCAGCAGCGGCAGCAGCAGTGGCAGCAGTAGTAGCAGCAGCAGCAACAGTAGCAGCAGCAGCAGCAACAGTAGCAGCAGCAGCAGCAGCAGCAGCAGTAGCTACAGCAGCAGTAGCAGTAGTAGCAGCAGCAGTAGCAGCAGCAGCAGCAGCAGCAGCAGCAGTAGCAGTAGCAGCAGTATTAGGTTGGTCAGTGGTAACTTTTAGGAAATTTTTTTTTTAATTTTCTTTCATAGTGTCGGTTTTGGGACTGATCTCAATTTTTAAGGCTTGGCATCAAGCAGCCTTTCCTGTGGAGACATATAGCTGGCCAAAAGGGTTTTTTAAAATTCCCTTTCTCTTTTTCTTTTTTTGAAAATAGGGGCTGTCCTTATATCTGAAGCTTTGTAGGCAGTGTACAAGGAAATATCCTGCTGTTAAGACTGTAGTTCTGAGACTAATAATGATAGCAGTCTGTTAGAAAATATGTATAAGCCTTCAGAGTGAGTGTAGCTGCACAAGTACTTTCTCCATTTGTGTATTAAGGCTGAGAGATATCTTGGTCTAGCTCTAGTTGATGACTACATTGGAAATTAGGTCTTTACCCTCTGCTCCTGACTCTTCTTCATGCCAGCTTGCTTACTTGCCAGTTTGAATCACCTCATTAGAATTTGGTCTAATGAATATTTAGTGCTGGCCTTTCCTGACACGGGATGGGCCAGTCTTCTGTAGTGTGCTCTTAAGTTTTTCTGTAGTAGTCGTAACCTACATTTGCTTGACTATAGAGTTTGATTTATATCATAGCACTAATTTAATTAGCAGTTGTTGAATGCTCAGTGTATTTCAGAAACTGCTAAGTACTACAGATAGTTTTGTTTCCACTACTTCACAAATGCAAATTCTAAAATCTTTGCTGACGTCAGTCTGACATCAGAGGCAGGATTCAAGCTCCAGTCTTCCAGCTCCAAGTCTGTGCTCTTAACTCTATGTTCAAGCTGCTATGGTTAGGTTGTTTTTCAAGCCTAGAGCTTATTGACCTAAGATTTGAATCTAATCCTATAGTATCAAATCTACATCATCCTAGTTTGCTTTCTTTATGTTACTGGGCCTTCTTTGCTGTTGCTATGTACAGATGTAATGACCTTTATTAGAAACTGTGTTAAGTAAATTAATCCATCTTTTCTGTGTTGGGGAAAAGTATCTCTCTTCAAGACTATGATGTTTTTAAAAACTCAAGGTGAAATTTCATGTAGTTTTATACACATATATACACCACTTGTGCATGTGCACAAGCACACAGATGTATGCAGGGCATCCCCAGTAATTTGACATGCTTTCTTCAGGAGTAGCAAGGCAAGGCTTCAAGGAGTGCTTTGTGAGTTAGTGTGCTAAGCTATAATTTTGAAGATTGAGAAAATGAACTATCACATAGTTTTTCTTGAGAGCTTTTTACTGCTTCAGATTTTGTTTTTGTTTTTGTTTGTTTGTTTTTTGTTTTTTGTATTTTTTGAGACAGAGTTTCTCTGTGTAGCCCTGGGTGTCCTGGAACTCACTCTGTAGACCAGGCTGCCCTTGAACTCAGAAATCTGCCTGCCTCTGCTTCCCAAATGCTGGGATTAAAGGTGTGTGCCACCACCACTGCCCGGCTACTGTTTCAGATTTTGATTATCAATTTAACTAGGAATTTTTTGTTGTTGTTTAAAATAATTTAGGTTGTGTTTGTAAATTTGTTATTGAGAAAAAGAATAAAGGGAGCTGGAGTGATATCTGCGCTGTCAAGAGCACTTTTTGCTCTTTCAGGAGACCTGTTTTCAGTTCTCAGCATCTACATGATGGTCCATTCATAAAATGAGTAAATCTGAAAACAAATTAAAAAGCAAAGAAAAAGGATGGACTTGTGATAATTTCTCTTAAATGTTCAAAGGAGACTGTAGAATTGATGTTTAAAATACTAGAGAGAAGCGACTTAATGAGAAACAGCATTTTTAAATTTTTTTATTAAAAATGTTTACACTCCATATTTTCCTGCCTCCCAATCCATTCTCTGACTGTTCCACATTCCACACCTCCTTTCCCCCTCCCCGTCTCCACA